>NC_080725.1:19172500-19240000 GCF_019097595.1 Hemibagrus wyckioides
ACTGGGAATTTATACATCAGAGAAGTTGACAGTAAATCGGTTGTTACCAAAAGCTCTAATGGCACTTTCGCTTGTTGTGGCTTTCATCAGTTAATTTACTGAGAACGTAAGGGGACGTCATTGATTTCTGACTCGGCTCTGCGCTGTGAGAATTTATGGGGTATACGGTATGGCAACTATGTTAAGGAAATCAATAAAACATAGCACAAACACACACACACTTCTCCCATGACTACACAGACGTTTTTGAGCCTCTTGCTGATTGTCTATGAAAATAATCTACAGTACTTTAGTGTTATGATATAACACTAGTGACAGTGGTTCAAAATTTGTAGCGAATCAATTCAGTAACACAAAAAGTTTAGCCTTAAGGGCTAGAAATCCATCCAGTGCATATCGATCCCTTATGCCGGCGAGTGGGAATTAATTTGGTTGCAAACTCTATTCCGTGTTCTCGATCGGGAAATGTTTATCACTGCCACAGCAGTGTTTAACCCACACATGCACTATTACATTGCACACATGCTGTTATGGATCTGTTTCGCTGACTAATTAGCTTTGTGAGTGAGTGTGAATTAAACAACCAAGGATTAAGTGAGAAGATGTCCATTTTTGGGATGAAAAAGAAACGAAAGCCTGACTTAGGGTTAAGTCTATCCACCCATTTAAACACTAAAATTCCATTTGCACATGCACAGTGATGGAATCTCAAATCTCAGAAGGTCAGGAGGTGTTGATTAATGTTCTGGCTTTGGTTCAGATAGAGTTGTGTAAGAGAAATGCGGACTTAAACAGATTAAAAAACGTGAAAAGATTCTCAAATGTTAGCACTTTGTTAGTCAGATGTTAAGCTTCCTTGAGGTTTTCCACCACAGTAAAGTCTGCATGATAAAGAAGATTCGGCTTTCTCTGCAACGTGACAATTTTTTTTAGTAATATTAACTTGAAGAATAAGAACTTGGTGAGAAACTGCCTGTTTGTAAGTTGTTTCACAAACATTAAATGGTTAAAAACTATGTGTCAAGTAAAAGTTAGCATTGGAAATAGCCTGTAAGACAAAATAAAAGACTTCAGCCAGACACAATACTATGAATTATTCTTTTTTTTTCTTGTAATTGTTGGTATGGTGACGTTTCCTATATGAGGAGATGTTTATATATCATTTTCTGGTTTCTCTGTAACTTGACAAGCTTAGTTTTTATGCAGAATGTAGCTATAAACAGTGTTTATTGTTGCTGCATCACTGGTTCAATACCCAGCTTGGGTATTACCATTTGTATGGAATTTTATGTATCTTCGAGACATCATAATATTATAATTATGATTTATTTAATTTTTTTTGTGTGTGTGTGTGTATTATCCATAATGCTGTCGGTTCTGTTGAGCATACAAATGAAACAAAATGGAAAGTCAAATTATCTGTAAATGTCAAGTGTCTTTAGAGTTCCTGTGCTCTTGTAGACTTAAGATGAGTGTTTATTTAGTCTATTAGAATATTATATAAGGTCACTAAGTAGACTGGAGGAGTATAGTTGTTGCCTTGACAACAGACCTCTGGCCACTTAAAACAATGGTAATTAAGATCCACAGAAATGTTTTTTTTTTTAAAAAGCCTTATGCTATGTATTTGATCATTAGTTTGATTAACAGCCCGTTTCTTCTCATTTTTCTCCTCAATTCTGCGTTTCAAAAGTTCTCCATCAGCTAGAGTGTGCGCGCGGACGATGGATAAACGCGCGCGCGTAGTTTCGCTCAGCGCGTGAGAGCCGATGTGAGAACAGCAGTATGGAAAGCCAATTCGTCCAGAAGAGCTCCAAAACCTCAAGCAGGCGATTATCGGTGACAAAACTGATAAACATCATTACGTTCTATACAGAAAAGGTTTTAAATGTAAGATTACTAAAGCTCAATAACTTATTGTCAAGTCTACAAAATCAGGTTACCTTGCAATAAAAGTATATTCTATTTGACATAATATAATATTATAACAACGTAATATATATATATATATATATATATATATATATATATATATATATATATATATATATATATATATGTATATGTATATATATATTCTATATGAATAGGAGTCTCTAGTGTGTAATATCATTCTGAATTTTATAATATTATTAATATTATTGGGTTTTTTTAAAGATGGCCTGTTGAAACACATTGTTTTACAGCATGGAAGTTGATTGAAAATGTCCAAATCCATAAAACTCCTTCCTCAGAAAGTTCTGGTTACTGGTGATGATGAAAATGATCTTTTAATGCTAAACCGCTAGTAATTAAAAGGTTGTTGCTACGAATAAGACATTTGACTAACATCTCTATATATATTTTTTGTCCTGGAAAACATTTTTTAAGGGCAATGCACTGTTTATTTATTTATTTATATATTTATTTTTAGTGCTGTATGTGTATTTTATTATGTGTTGTATGTGTATTGAATGTATATTCTGTTAATAAAGCTGCTTCCTTAATTTTTTTTAATAAAGTCAGTTTTATACTGTGTAATTACTATAACATTTATGATTCTTCATAACAGTCTGTATGACAGCATGTTCTCACATCAGCATATATGATGAAGATCCTTTCACAGTATTGAAACAGACAATAATGTAAAACATTTTTTTCCCATTTGAAACTGCAAATAAAAAAAAACCCCAAAGATTTAATTTTGTGTGTGTGTGTGTGATTGTGCCCTGAGATGGGTTGGCACCATGTCAGAATCAGAATCACTTTTATTGCCAAATACTGTAGGATTTACATATACAAGGAATTTGTCTTAGTGTGCTGGTGCATAGTTAATAAATAAGTAATAAGCAAGAAGAAGTCCAGGGTGTCCTTCACCTTGTGCTCTGAATACCCTGGGATAGGGTCCAGGCTCCCTGTGAGAAATGAATGGATGGATGAATGGATGAAGTAATGATACAATGAAATTTCATGTTAATGAGAAACTTCATATTTCTATATGAACTACACATAATGCCTGACAGTATTGGTAATAGATTGGCTCAGGGGTGTTCATTGGAAAGCCAAGGGTTTCAACCCCATCACTGTTTGACCCTTAAACAAGGCTCTTAACCCTTTCTCTTCCAGGTTGCTGTATCTTGGCTGACTCTGAACTTTGATATGTGAAAAAAATAAGTTCACTGTGCTGTAATGTATACTATATTGCCAAAAGTTTTGGGACATCTGCCTTTACGTGCACATGAATGTAATATGGAGTTGGCCCGGCCTTTGCCAATATAACAGCTTCAACTCTTCTGGGAAGGCTTTCCACAAGGTTTAGGAGTGTGTTTATGGGAATGTTTGACCGTTCCTCTAGAAGCACATTTGTGATGTCAGGCGCTGATGTTGGACGAGAAGGGCTGGCTCTCAGTCTCCGCTCTAATTCATCTCAAAGGTGTTCTATCAGGTTGAGGTCAGGACTCTGTGAAGTTCCTCCACACCAAACTCCCTCATCCATGTCTTTATGGACCGTTCATTGCATGAAATTGTCCAAAATGTCTTATGCTGAAGCATTAAGAGTTCCTTACACTGGAAGCCCAACCCCTGAAAATCAACACCTGAATTCAATGATTTAGAGAGGTGTCTCACCTGTATATGTAAATCAGGGGCGTCCAGTTTTATCCAGAAAGAGCCGGTGTGGGTGCAGAAGCCACACCTGAGTCTACTGTAAGCCAAGTCAGGTGGAATCAGGTGTAGCTTCTGCTTGATTGGAACGGAAACCTGCACCCACACCGGCTCTTTGTGGATAAGATACCGCTGATGTAAAATCGGATTTTCTCATTTTTCTAGTGTACTCGCATGGGTGATGGATTAAACTCACATGCAAGGTGTATTCCTACTTCATGCTCAGCACTCCAGATTCCGCACACCACCTATCACTACACTTGAGTGCTTACTCTATGAGTTTTTAAGTCGTTTGTGGAATCTTTGGCTTACCATAGTGCAAAAAAAAAAAAAAAAACCGAGAGAGACTCAGACACGCGCCACTTCGGTTCAAGCGCAAAAAGAGCAAAACCGAGAGAGGAGCCACGCAGAGGCGAGAGAGAGAGAGAGAGAGAGAGAGAGAGGACACAGCAGAAGAGAAATTACACTCGATAGCATCCTGCCTGGGAAAAAAATACAGCATTATATTTCATCATTTAGTGCATGCATTCGCCTAACTTATTCACCCACTAAGCTTTTTCTCTTTTTATTCTTGTTGTTATTACTGCGGCTGCTCAGAGACTCCAGATGCGCAGTGATGAGGAATTAGTCTGAATTAGTCTCAGAAGTTGTGACGTGACGTTCTGGGAATAAAAAATGGCACAAAGAAAAGTTTAAACCGGGGGGAAAGAAAAAATCTCAGGTTTGTGGTCGTATGGACGGGAAAACACCATCGGATCTTTAAGCAAGGATGCCGTGCTGGACTCCGTGATCTACTAAGAAATAAATATTCATAACTAATCCTCTCTTCTTTTTTTTCTTCTTTTTCTTCTTTTCCCACTGGATGTCAAGTGGAGCTACAGGATTTTGGATGTGAAATAATTCAGTTAGGGGATGGAAATGTCTTATTTCTTTTAAAAAAAGAAGAAGAAACAACAAACAAACAACAAATAACGGGATCACCGCACGTTTATTCGGATTTATCATGATTTTATTAAATATTCTGGCTCTCCTGTTTTTAGCGGGTAAGTCAAAGAAAATGACAAATAAATGATATAACTTATGTTAGTGATAAATAGTGTAAATATGTTTAAATATGTAATATGTAAATAAGTGTAAATATGTAAATATGTTTCACTATATATATGTATATATATATAGACGCGGCATTTAATTAAATGCTATTAAACTCAAAATAATATGCGATAATAATATATACTTTAATTAAATATTATTTTCGAATATTATTCTGAGTTTAATCCAATTTTTGTTTACTTTTATTCCTTAGGTTGTTGCATGCTCTACTTTTACGCATAGCATCCTACATCCGTCTGGATATTTATTATTTATCTAATTTATCAGTCATTGTTTGCTTGCTGCTTTGTTCGCTTTATTTATTTGTTTGTTTGTTTATTTATTAACTCCAGTGGTGTTTGAAATATTTTGTCAAATATCAGTCCAGAAGATGGAACTTGACGCCATGTAGTTTGCCTCATAACGGTGTTTGGAACTTACTACTAGCAACCTACAGTAGCAACATTTGCCATTAAAGACAAATTAGCACGACTACCAGAGCTAATATTAGTCATAATGCTAATTAGCCTGAACAACATCATGTCCTCCTTATTCGGAAGGGGGGGGGGCGGGGGCTAGTCACAGTGCAAAAAAAAATTTTACATTAACATTCAACAACAACCAGTAATCATTCGAATTAGCCATTGGCTATGTTTGTTTGTTTGTTTGTTTGTTTGTTTTGTCATAGGTTTTAGGTTTGACTTTTTAATGATGACCTGAGAAGAAAACACAGAAAAAAACGTTTCATTGAACAACTTAAAATGTTGCTTGTTATGATCATCCCAAAGAATATCTCACGAGCGATTGCTAGTTAAGATCGTTAGCTGTTGTGCTAATTGATAGCTTTGATTAAAACGGTTATATTTAGCATTTTAAATGTTCAGTAGGTCTGCCAATATTATACTAATTTAAATTTAGAGAAATATCCAGTATTTCGCTAAGAACAAATATTAGTCATATAAACAGATAATATCAGCTAGTTGACAATGATGTACCCTACACGTAATGTAGTTCTGTTTGCTGTTAAAAAATGTTCTTAAATTTTGTTTAAAAAATTGCCACAAAAATTCAAGGCATTTGTCGACATTACACGTCATGTTAACGCTTGTGTGCTATCAAGTATTTAGCTAGGCAATGCTCTCAGAGGAAATCCGCTCTCAGCGGAAATTTGGTGACCAAAGCCGTTCAAGAAAACGAAGGCATTGTAGCTAGCATGCAGTCAGTAGCTAACGTAGTTAACCAAACATGGATTAGCAGCGAAAAGGCATGCACATTCGATGGAAAATAACTGCTACAAAGCTTTAAATAAACGTTTATAAAAACAAGAAAATATTTCTTAAAATAAAATAATAAATAAATCTTTCGATTTCAGTTTTTGAAAAAAACGTAAAGCGTTTAGCAACCACCAGTTCCTGGTCTATATAATGACTAGCTGTTTTTAATTTACCTTTAGCAAATCACTGATCACTATTTATTGGCAACTATCTTGCTTCATTCTGTTCTGTAAATATGACTTTTCACAGCATCTACTTAAAACTAGTAAGTATTCTGATTAAAACTTCTCAGGAATAAAAATAAAATGAGCAAACAACAGTGTCTGGTTAGCAGGCTAATAAGAACAGTCTAGTTAGTGTTGCTTTACAGAATGCTAATTGTTAAGGTCTGATATTAGTTGATATTTAGCTTTATTCTTAATTGAGTTTTTGCTTGGATTTATTTATTTTATTTAACTGTGTAGTTATTGTGTTATTGATGAGTTGAGTGCACTTTAGTAGTCGCTGTGCAACCTGCCAGTGGTGGCTTAGTGGTTAGGGTATTGGGTTATAGATCGAAAGGTTGTTAGGCCATCGAGCAAGGCCCATCACCTGATCGTTTTTAAGTCACTTTGGATAAATGTATCAGGCAAATGAGCAAAATTTCAAATGTTTAGACAGTAACTGAATGATTAAAGTCAGGAGTCCAAATCCCAGCACTGCCAAGCGACTACTTAAGCAAGACATTTAACCTTCAACAGCTCAGATGTACCTTGTCTCAGTTGTAAGTTGTTCTGAATAAACGTTTCAGCCAAATGGGGTAAATGTAAATGGAATCTGGTTAATTCCACCATTCAGTTCTTTCCCATATACAGCAAAGTCCCTAGTGTTCAATTAGCTCTTCAGCATTCCACACTGAATAAACATCTACAGTGTTGAATAAAACAGTGTTGAATAAACACCCACAGTAAACTCTGTTGTTTCAGCACAGGGATTTATCCAGGTACGGAAATGTCCACAGTGCCGAAAACATGAGCAAATTACAAACCCAATCCCAGGACACACTCCAGATCTACTTCTGCATAAATTGCAGTCATTACCAAAATGTGAAACTAGCTATATTTCATTTTTCAATTAGTTTATACAGTGCTTTTAACAACAGCCATTTCCAAAAAGTAGCTTCACAGAAATCCAGTCTCCAGACTGCTAATGAGTGAGGTGAGTTAACTCACCCTGAGAACATGGGAAAAAGGTTTAGAGGAATTGAGACTTAGAAAGAGAAAGGCATGCTGAGATTCCCATTAAGTTGAGTTAATTTGCTTGAACAGAGCTAAAAAAAAAACATTCAGTTTCATTCAGTATTCAATTGTTACTGTAATGCTTTTTTCTAATTCTTCAAGAAAAATGATATATATCTTGGGGTGACATGGTGGCTTAGTGGTTAGAACATTGCCTGGCATCCCCAAGGATTGGGGGTACACAGTTTGCAAGTAGTCCCTGTTCTCTAGGGTTTCCTCTCTAAGGCTGATCACCATCTCTAAATTGTATTACATTAACAGAATTTGGCAGATGCCCTTATCCAGGGTGACTTAGATGTATCTCATTTATACAACTGGGCAATTTAAGGTTAAAACTCAACAGCAGTGGCATCTTGGCAGTGGTGGGATTTGAATGACCTTTTGATTAGTAGTCCCCCAGTCTTTACCACTGAGCTACCACTTCCCATAGAGTGTGTGTGCATGTGTCCAGATGTGATGGGTTGGCACCCTATAAAGGGAGTCCCTGAATCCCCTAGGATAGACTCCAGGCTCCCAGCTACCCATGTTTTGGAGTCCAGAAAATGAATAGACAGATGTAAAATAAATGATAAATGAATTGTCTAGAACACCAGACACTTTATGCACTTGGAGGATACAGCATATTTATGTAAAGGAGGAGGTGGAGCAAAGGACGACTGGTATAGATGAGCAAAAAAGAGTGAGCGTCCCAGATCCCAGTGTAAAAAAAGGAGAATCTGGAGATTTCATAGTGAGCTTTCTTTTCCATTTAGTGTTTGATTCAAGCTGTTCCTGCATTCCAACCTCAGTCAAGTACACAGGGTATAGTGTTATACATAATGCATAAAAAACTGGTTTGAGCTAATAAGAACACTCTCTTGAAAGTGGTGTATGATCAGATGTCTCGTCCCTCTCCGAGCAGATGAGGTGGCTGCTTTGGAGAACGGCGAATGGACGGCCCCCATGGACTGTTTAAGGGCGAGCGAGATGTGTAACCAGAACGCACAGTGCAGCTCACGTTTCCGTATCATGCGACAGTGCCTGGTAGGCCGAGACCGCAGCGCTATGCTGGAGAACAAGGAGTGCCAGGTGGCGCTGGAGGTCCTGCAGGACAGCCCGCTGCACCACTGCCATTGCAAGAGGGGCATGAAGAAGGAGCTGCAGTGCCTGCAGAGCTACTGGACCATCCACATGAGCCTCAATGAAGGTAAACATCAACGTTTTGGTTAATTTGCTATTAAGATCTATGCTATATACCAGGATATTTCTCATATTCTTATCGTGAATGGTGTCTGATTTAGAAAGCCACTAGCTTTGTGCAGAGTTTGCACTGCTGTTTACTTACAAAAGTCCCTTATTTTGGATGAAAGAAGAATCACACATTATTGTCACACAGTTCTCCTGTTGCATCTCGGTTCCCATGGCGACAAGCACCACCTGGTCATGCATTGCAAGATTTCACAGGCACGGCAGGATATAAGTGGACAAGCTAATCCAGAACTAATCCAGAACAGGTGCACACAATCAGGCAGTACAGCAATGACAAGACAAGGAGTTGACCAAAACAGAAGCAAATGTAAACACGAGCACATGACGCTTGGTGTCATGGGAACCGTGCTATGAAGGAGGAGTCCATGACAGATATAGATAATCTCACTGAATCATTGAGTTTCATAAAAGTTTTGCCAAAACAGTAGACCAGTTAATTGCCTGTAATATGTTTACAAAACTCTTTATTTAAGCTATTTAAGTCTTTTGTTTGTCTCCATGACATGTTATCTGCAGTTTATAGATTTTGAGAAGTTGCGCTTGGGTTAATCAGTCCCTCCAGGATTTCACGATTTTTCGTTCACAAGAAATTAACACAAAATCAGGCACATTACACCTGATTTCCTCCAGATTTGTGCCAGGACTCTGTGTGTGACATCACCATAACATGCATTCAACCAAAGCCATCTTCCATTCAAGTACATTGAACATGAGTACAGTTATCATAAAAAGTAATTATATATGTGTCTTCTAGTTATTTTGAAGTGCAAAACAAAATAACAAATCCAAAAACACAATGACAATTTAGACAAACCGGAAAAGGTAGGTGTAGTTTGCGAATGGAATTCTTACTGCTAATTGGACGAGACATCCGTCACTCATTCCTATACAGGAAGTACAGCCGGCTGCGGCAGTAGATTTGCAGTATGAACGCAGCTTTGCTCTTATAACGCTCCTTACATCATTTAATCTGGAGTAGTTTGGTCTTCGGAACATACCTGCGTTCTTTAGGTGTGTTTTTAGACATTGCAAACTAATCTTTATGTCATGATACGCTACCAGTATATCCAAAATCACGGCATATAAACGGCCGTTAAAGTAGCGTCGAATTAATTCCATTTTCTTACAAATATAAATATATATGTTTGTTAATTTCTTTAAAAGATTTAAAGTTGCACTATCAAAAAAAAATGGTTTAAAGTGAACGCAGAAGTCAGAAGAAATAAAGTTAGATACACAATTTTTCTAATTCTTGTATATCTTGAGTGACAGATGTCTCGTCCAATCAGCGGTAAGAATTCCATTTGCAAACTATACCTACCTTTCCCGCTTCGTCTGAATTGTTCTTGGTAATTTTGTTTTTGGATTTGTTATTTTATTTCCGTATTTGTTATTGTGTCTTTTGCACTTCTCAGCCACCGTAGTCTTCAGTGGTAGGAGTGAAATAAATATAATGTAAATAATGTAATAGGCAGCTTATGCATCTAGTGACTTGATGGTAGTTAATCTACATTAATACGTGAACAGTAGACTGGTTGTGTTCTAATATCCAGATCTATCCAAACCCTAGAAAGCAATTGTGATTAAACAAATTTGCAGTGAGCTAAAAAAAAGTAATGAATCCCAAACTGGCCAATTTCCTATTTTGGATAAAATGCCTGGTGCTTAGCACATGCCTCACACCTCCAGTGATTCCTGCCTCCATCATGTGTAGAGTGTGCATGATCTCTCTATGCCTTAGGGGTTTCCTCTCGGTTCCCCGGGTTCCTACCCCAATCCAAAGACATGCAGGCTGATTGGCATCTCTGAACTGTCCAGAGTGTGTGAATGAGTGTGTGTCCAGTTGTGCGTCATGATAGACTGGCATACTGTCACTGTCATCCCTGAGTCTAATGGGATAAGCTCCAGGTTCCCAGTAGGATAAGTGGTGTAGAGGAGGGATGGATCATGAGGACGGTTGTTCATGATATCAAGATATAAAAACAGAATATTGGAACTCGCCTAGTCAGGAGTCTATGCTCACCGAGACACTGCTTTATCTGTAATGTTATTTAGCTATTTCTGCTGAGGTAGGCTCATGACCCTGTTTAAAAAGTATCTCACGCTGTGTAATGTGTTCTATATTAGACTCATGAATGCAAACAGACAGCTGAAAGAACTTCCACTAACAGTACTGCAGTGAGTCAGGAATTCTTCGTAAGTGATTTGGACATTTAGAGAGCTTATGAGTTATTTAGAGGCTGTGAAAAAAAGTGTGTGGCCTTCCAACTGCCTCTCCGTAACTGAGGTCAGAAAGGAACAGTGTACCGTTTTGATGCTGTAGTGTTTCACGTGGTTTTATTTTCGCAGTGTATTATAGTGCAATGTCCAGGGCTTGGGCAATGAGAAGATAACTGTTGGAATGTTTTTTTTTCCATGAACTGCCACATATCTGCTGTTGGACTCTCGAGTAATATTTATAGAAGACAATGATATTAGCAAGCTTATAACAAAGCTAACTCAGCTGATGTAAGCAACAGGAAGTGATCAAAGATATCTGGATGGTCCGTATGACCTTCAATGTTGACAGAGAGTTACTTCAACAACACTCTCGGGTTTTACTCAGCTCACGCTGAAGTGTATTATTCCTCTTATACCTTAGCAGCTCTCCAGCTCCAACAATTTAGTTATTAAAGAATGATATGATATGAGCAAGGTGGATTAGTAGGTAGCAGATTTGCCTCGCAATTCCAGGGCTGTGGGTTTGATTCAAGTTCACCCTGCGCTTCAGGGGTTTACGTTCTCAGTCCAAAGACATGCACTGTAGGCTAATTGGCACCCCATCCCCTGCCTTGAACCCAGAGTCCACTGGGAAAGAGTCCAGGTTCCCTGCATCTCTGTGAGGGATGAGTGGTACAGAAAATGGAAGGATGGATAAACTTAATTTAATACATTTAATACATTAATACATTTAATTACATTTAATAACTTAATTTAATACATATCTCTGTCTCTTAAAAGTGTAATGGCACAACCGCAAAGCCGGTCCTGCATGAAAAGGTTTCCAAATAAATATTTGCTCAAAGAAAATGTTTAATAATCTGATACGGATGATGATGTAACTGGTTAATAAAACCAGAGCTGTTAGAAAGGCTGATGTAGAAAATGAAACATCTCCTAATGACAATCAGAATCGAGAATTTACCAGGACAATTCGTATGCACAGTTAGAAGACATCATTACAATTTCATCACAATAAACGAGTTTCAGTCCATGTAATCTGAGGATATGAAATTCTGAATGCTGGTTTATATACATGGGCTAAAAAATGGGCTAGTCGCCAGCAAAAGTGTGTAAAGAATAACACAACGCAACGCAATCCCCGATCTGTATGCCCTGTTTGATCCTAAAAGGAAGGTCTGTAGACATTTATGGAAGGAGCGAAGATAATGAGCCATTGAGATAGGAGACGTCTGTTTAGATGCTTTATCGACCGTACAGACATCCAGGAGCAAGGACACACCGAAGCAGCAAGATCTCAACTTACAAGCATGCCCAGCTCTCAGCGGTGTGCTGTTAAAAACCAGAGGTGGCGCGGGGTTCCATACAAAGGTACACAGATAATGTGATCCACAGAGCTGTGAATACCAGATCCGTATTTGATTACAGTGGAGTGATTTCAAAAGGAAGGTCACATGGCAGAACCTCTGGTTATTGGATATGAAGGAAAGAATAGATGGGTATCTGTATTGGGGTTTTTAATCGTGAAAGAAATGCTGGGACGACGGAGTGGATACGGAGAAAGAGGCAAAATGAAAACAAGACTTGAATTGTGTGTGTGTGTGTGTGTGTGAGAGAGAGAGAGAGAGACAGAGAGAGAGAGAGAGAGAGAAAAAGTAGTGAGGCCAAGGGAGAAGATTGACCCAACAGTTTCAAGGCAGAGATATTTTTACTTGACGTTATATAGTGCATCACTTTCACCACCAGTAAGCGAATTCTCAGAAAACTGGAAAAGTGAGCCTCATGGGGAGGAGAAGTTTGAGCAGGTCTGCCTGAACAGTTCTTCACTTATCCCTCTGAGGATCCAGTAAAAGATTCTGTTCAACAAGAGCAATCTTTGTAGGAATTCATTGGCTATTACCTTTCTGAAGAACCTCTGAAGAACCTCTTTTTCCTCAGGAGTGTTGCTATGTGCACTTTTTCCCTGTACTGATTAGGGATGTATCAGAATCAGGTTTATTGGCCAAGTAGTTTTAACACACATAAGGAAAGTTGGTGACCTTCAAAAGTACAGATATAAAAGTACACTGTACATTTAATTTACAAACAATGCTATACAGAAAAAAATGAAATAAAGTATATATATATATCAAAATAGATAAAATAACAAACAGGAGGAATATCTGTAGATATATATTGAAAAGGAGGAGGCATACTGGTCCTGCTAGAAAGGTTCACAAGGCATCTGGTTGAGAAGAGATATATGTAGCATGAATGGGATAATTGCTAGAGTGGGATTTTTTGCTGTTGTCATTTTCATGCAGACACACAAACAAAAAAATCTCTTTTTGACGTAAATCACTCCCACTTCAGGTTTAAATCCAAATACAGATAAGGATACAGATATTTGGAGTACTTAAGTGATAAAGATCACAGCTCCACTGCATCACGCCGCTTGTGCTGAGAGATTTCTATTCTGCTACAAATTCACACAATTCTGTTAAGAGCAGCGACGTGAATGCTGAGACCGACTCCGGACAACGGGAGACGATGTCCACCAGAAAGCAAGAACAAACAACAATGCATATGGTGTGAAACACGGCTTGTGAAACACTCCGAGCGTTTGGAGTGCGGCTGAATGATCTGGAGTGGAACACAGAGTGGGTTTGATTATACAGCAGGGAAATGGACATGTACCTGCATCTTTTTTTATGGTGAGGCGCATTTACTCTAGCGGTTGTGTTAGCGTTCTTTTCCTCACGGTGTTGGTGAATCGCTATAGGGAGTTTAGGCAATAAGATCAGCGTGAATTATAGATTATAAACCCATCTGCTTTAGCAGCGCCGCTACAAATGAGGCGTATTGACGCAAGTAATCAGTGAGTTACACTTTCAGCACTGGCATTTCAGCAACGGCAGGCTCGCTAAGGTAAACACACACACACACACACGTACAGAGCTTCCTTTCATCATAACATGTGTGCATACAGATAAGGCTGTAGGGATAGGTACAATTGGAATACACAAAGTGAATGATGAAGCCTGACTATCCAATAAATATGTGGATTAAATTGTATTGCTTTTATCCCACAGCCTCATCAAGTTCATTTAAACATTTTGTTTTCGGCAGAAACTCTGATCTAATTGTTTACAGTGTGGTATTAAGGGCAAAATTGGGATCTGATTGGTTATAGTGGTTTTGGAGACTGAAACTGTGATCTGATTGGTTATAGTGGTTTTGGAGACTGAAACTGTGATCTGATTGGTTGTAGTGGTTTTAGGTGCAAAAACTGTGACCTGATTGGTTGCAGTGGCTTTAGGGGCTGAAACTATGATCTGATTGGTTGCAGTGGTATTAAGCGCAGAAATTTAATCTGATCTGTTGCAGTGGTTTTGGGGCTGAAACTGTGATCTGATTGGTTGGAGTGGTATTAAGGGCAGACATGTCAATCTGATTGGTTGCAATGGTATTAAGGGCAGAAATTTTGATATGATTGGTTGCAATAGTATCAAGGACAGAAACTGTGATCTGATTGGTTGCAGTGGTTTTAGAGGTACTGTAGAAATTGCAACCAATCAGATCACAGTTACATCCCCTAAAACCACAGCAACCACTTAGAGCCAGAAATTGTGATCTGACTAGTTGCAATGGTTTAAAGGGAATCAACTGGGATTTGACTGGTTGTGGTGGTATTACAGGCAGATATTGTGATCTGATTTGTTGCAGTGGTATTAAGTGCAGGATTTTAATCTGATTTGTTGCAGTGGTTTTGCGGCTGAAACTGATCTGATTGGTTGCAGTGGTCTTAGGGGCTGAAACTGTGATCTGATTGGTTGGAGTGGTATTAAGGGCAGACATTTCAATCTGATTGGTTGCAATGGTATTAAGGGCAGAAATTTTGATGTGATTGGTTGCAGTGGTTTTAGGGGCAGAAACTGTGATCTGATTGGTTGCAGTGGTATTAATGGCAAAAACTGTGATCTGATTGGTTGTAATAGTATCAAGGACAGAAACTGTGATCTGATTGGTTGCAATAGTATCAAGGACAGAAACTGTGATCTGATTTGTTGCAATGGTATTAAGGTGGTATTATTGGTTGCAGTGGATTTAGAGGTAGAAATCGCAACCAATCAGATCACAGTTACATCCCCTAAAACCACAGCAACAAATTAGAGCCAGAAATTGTGATCTGACTGGTTGCATTGGTTTAAAGGGCATAAACTGGGATTTGATTGGTTGTGTTGGTATTACAGGCAGATACTGTGATCTAATTGGTTGCAATGGTATTAAGGGCAGTGTTTAATTACAGTGGTGTTAATAGTCAGAAACTGTGACCTGATTGGATGCTGTGTTATTGGGGCAGAAACTGTTGAGGTTGGTTAAAGTAGCATTTTGAACGGAGATCTGATTGGTGACACTTAGACAGATACTCTGATTTGATTGGGTACAGCACAATTTTGGATACCAGATGAGACTGGTGACATTTTGGGCAGAAAGTGTTTTTTTTGGTTACGGTTGCATTTTCACAGAAACTATCTGTTCGGTGACATTTTGGGCAAAAACAGTGATCTAACTGGTTTTCTGCAGAAACTGTTGCACTGGGTAGAAACTGTGGTCTGACTGGTTACAGTGGAAGTAGAGGTGGGACCTTGCTCTCAGCAAGGACTCTAAAGATAAGTATTAGGAACAAACCTAATATTTGAAATGACAGCTCGAGGTTATGGTGGCATCATGTGGCATATGTGGAATTATAATAAACACACGTTTCTAGTCAAACCAAGCTGTCAAAATGACCAGCATGCACATGCCTAATTCTGACACGTGTCTAATGCATCCACACACATGTTGGTACGAAAAGGCCTGGAGCTGCTTTATGTTTATTTGATGTTATGAAGTGAGTGTCATTAGTAGAAGCCCCAGTGGGATGTTCACTTAAAGGTCTTCCATGTACACTCTAATAACCTCCTGCTTATTTCAGCAGCATCTGGCTTCCTCTGTGTGTCTCAGGGCACACAATGGCTCCTGTGCTATTGCTTATTTTTTTTTCAATCCACCGAACAGTTGGACTCCTATTTTGGGCCGCAGCGGCATCAGCACAGGCCGTCATTAAGATGTTTTCCCAGCGACTCTTTTGTTCTCTATTCCAACATTCTGTCGAGCCAAAAAGCGAGAAGCTTGTGAAAAATACAGGGCACTCTTGAGTGGACCGAACAGCGATGATTACAGCACCACAGAACTCAATCAAATCGACCAAGAGAAGAGAAAACGTACAATCCGAAACTTTAGGAGGCTCACACGCAGACACGCTCATGTGGATCCACTCAAAGCGTGGTTATCTTCAAGCCATTCTGTCTGACCGAAGGGATGCTGGGATTTTTTCCTTGCAACAGAAATGCACAAATTGACCGAAAAGGTGCAATGGACACAGAAAGAAGGGCAAAACGGAAAAAAGAAATGAATCGTTTGTCTGAAAAAGGCAGACAAAGGAGAGGCCAGGAGAAAAGATTGACTCTGCATTCACATGGAGGAGATGTTTTTTACTTCACGCTGATGAAATCGTTTTACATTGTTTATCAGTAGGTCTATTGCTAGTTATAAGCAGAAAAGCAGAATTTTTGCTCTCTTAGTTTCTACACAGTCAGACATCAATAATCAAAAATATTGCAAAGCTAAGAACTTTCCATTGTTTTATTATATGTAGTTCTGAAAATTGCAAAACATTCCAGTCTCTGTACTGTGAATTGGCCAGTTGGCGTTTCTACTCTGCTACTGATTGCATTGGTCATAAGTGATTATCACTGGGTGAAGCAACTAGCATTCTACCAGACAAACATTTTTTGCTGCTAAAATGTGTATAAAATTCAGCATTGTATTTCAGCATCATATAATACGAGATGAAGAAGAAGTAGTGTGTGCTTTGCCACAGAACAACTTTTCTCAGCTTTGTTGCATCACTGGACATGCCCATATCTACACTATCCCTCCAAATCACTGAATTCAGGTGTTGGGCTCGGCCCCTTAGTTCCAGTGAAAGGAACTCTTAATGCTTCAGCTTCATACCAAGACATTTTGGACAATTTCATGCTCCCAGCTTTGTGGGAACAGTTTGGGGATGACCGCTTCCTGTTCCAACATGACTGCACACCAGTGCACAAAGCAAGGTCCATAAAGACATGGATGAGTGAGTTTGGTGTGGAGTCCTGACCTCAACCTGATAGAACACCTTTGGGATGAATTAGAGCGGAGACTGCGAGCCAGCCCTTCTCGTCCAACATCAGTGCCTGACCTCACAAATGCACTTGTAGAGGAATGGTCAAAAATTCCCATAAACACACTCATAAACCTTGTGGAAAGCCTTCCCAGAAGAGTTGAAGCTGTTATAGCTGCAAAGGGCGGAGCCAACTCCATATTACATTCATGTGTATGTAGTCGCTGAAGCTTGTTGACGCTCATGATGAGGGAAGTCATAAACTGTCACTTAAAAACGAATCTCTGGTCCCTTTGCCACTGTGAGTTGTTGAGTGTGTGTGTGTAAGCAAGTAAGGTCAGCATAACTTGTTGGATAAAATTGCATAATAATTTTAACCTTCATATTGATATGATGTCCGGTAGAAGATCATTTCACAGTTCAACAGTTGGGAAAATGAAGCATCCTGAGTCTCATTGTCCATCACTCTTCATTATTCAATCGCATTAAGTTACAGAAACCTATCGCCTAGCCCCGCCCGCTTCACGACATCATCCTCAGCGGCTCCGCCCCGCCTCTTTGCTGCTGTAAATTCAAGCCACATCACGTTGCCGCAAGTATGATTGCTGAGTCTAAAGAGAAATAGAAAGAAAGAGACTGAAATATGAAAAAAAAAAAATGGATGAGGCGGAGAAAAAAGAGAGTGAAAGTATGAGAGGAAATGGACTGAAAGAGATTGAGGGAGATTAAATGGCATGGGAAGCGACTGAGACTGAGCCAGAGGAAAAAAAATGATTATATTTGACAGATTGAAAGGAAGGGGTTGAGAGAGAGGAGGAGAGAGAAAGAGAGAGAAGTGAGAGAGAGAGATTAAGGGGGGGGGCGCATAATAGAGTAGGGAGGAAAGAAATGATAATGATGAAGAGAGAGAGAGAGTTAAAAAAAAAGACAGAAAAGAAAGAGGGGAGAGGGAGAGAGAGCTAAAAAGGAGAAGAAAGGAGAGAAATAGAGAAAGATTAGAGAGAAGGGTGGGCATAGGCAGGAAAGAGAACTGGTAATGAGAGAGAGAGAGAGAGAGAGAGAGAGAGAGAGAGAGAGATTAAAGGGGGGGCGCATAATAGAGTAGGGAGGAAAGAAATGATAATGATGAAGAGAGAGAGAAAGTTAAAAAAAAAAGAAAGAAAAGAAAGAGGGAGAAAGGGAGCTAAAAAGGAGAAGAAAGGAGAGAAATAGAGAAAGATTAGAGAGAAGGGTGGGCATAGGCAGGAAAGAGAACTGGTAATGAGAGAGAGAGAGAGAGAGAGAGAGATGGAGGGGATTTTATAAGATGAGACAAAAAGAGTGTTAAATGAGGAATTTGCAGATATAAACATATTCTCAATGGTCTCTATTTAAGGAGCTAAACTGAGGATCTGTTTTCATTCTCTACGCTCCAAAATGAAACAGGCACCAGTATTTTAGTTACAGAGCTCCACTGATATGAATGTTTCGTCAGAACGAGCAGAATACATTAAACAAAAACTAGCACATTATAAATAATAAGCTCACTTCAAAGTCAGTGACACCGGAATAATCACTCGGAATTGTAGCACTGTAATATTATGTGCACTTCATTTACAATATTTACAATATGTACATTAATAGCATATCATGTGCAATATGATCTTAATTCTCAAGCACCCCTTTGAATAAATAGCATATTTCATTTAGATTTATTTCTCTTGTGTACTCTGAAGCAGTCTCAGGCAAAAGAATTTCCTTGGAGATTAATAAAGTTCTATCTTATCTTATCTCATCTCATCTTATCCTGTCTTCTCTTATTTTCTCTTGTTTGATCTTGTCTTGTTTTATCTTCTCTTGTCTTATCTTACTTTGTCTTATCTTGTCTTATCTTGTTTTGTTTTATCTTATCTTATCTTATCTTATCTTATCTTATCTTATCTTGTCTTGTCTTGTCTTGTCTTATCTCATATTGTCTTATTTTATTTTATCGTATCTTATTTTATCTTAATTTGTCTTGTTTTATCTTGTCATCTTATCTTATCTTATCTTATCTTATCTTATCTTATCTTATCTTATCTTATCATGTGAGAATTCTACAGATTTACTGAAGTCACCTGGTTGCCTGTTTTAAAATAAATGTTTTTTTTATTTAAAGAATAATAAAAGTCCTAATCTTACAGTTTCACAAAAAAAACAAAACTTTAATTTATCCATTTTTTTTCACACTTCAAAAACACACAGGTTTATAAATCGCAAATCCCCTGAATCCCCTGTATGCCCCGCCCCTTTAGCCTGAAAAACTGGCGCATAATGCATACTGGAATTTGATTGGATGTTCTATTTGATGATGCAATAATACTTCAGTGTCACACGTGTAACACTATCTCTGATTTTCTACTGAGACGTTCATCTGTTATAGGAAAGCGAGTATTATATAACAGAAGTATTGTTTTGCTCTTGACAATGATTGTAATTTGTTATTTATTGATTGACTCGTCATACTTTCCATCCATTTGTAGTTGTAGAGTCTGTGAGCGGAAAAGTCTTGTTGAGATTTGTCAGAGGAAAAATGCCAGATTGGTCTGTGCTTCCAGGAAGGATATATAGTAACTCAAATAATCACTCTGTACAACCATGGTGAGCAGAAAAGTATCTCAGAAATGGATAGAACATCAAACCTTGATGAAGATGATCTACAGCAGAAGGTTCCATTTTTATCAGCCAGTGTTTTACACGTATTTCTGTTGTTCCTCAGCCTACTAGGGGCAACATACTCATAGAAAAGTTCAGAACAATCCAAAACGGTTATTTTATTTACGTAAATCTTCAGAGTAAATGTTGATATCGAACCCATTTCAGCTCTCTGAGATGCCCCAATCTAAAATCCAAAGGTGTTTATCTTCAACCACTAAAATTCTGTGTAAGGTTATCCAACACACACGTCTCACACTGAAAGCCAACAGACTCATTTTATATCAGACTCACAGTGATAAAATATTCCATTTGTTTATACTGATTGAAAATGTCCAATAAACCAATTTCCGAATGCCAGTGTAGAGGTAAAAAAGGGTTAAAGAATGACTAATCATACAATTTTATCCATTTATAGTTAGTTTTAATGTTATGGAATGTTAGATCTTGTTGCAAGTTTCATGGATTCAGTTTTGAACATGTAAGCATTAGCTGATGTTTAAGGACCAGAGACTTCAGGGTAAATCACCAATAGACTGGTGATTTACCCTGAAGTCTCTGGTCCTTAAACATCAGCTAATTTTATTAAATTACGTACAGTATCAATCAGGTCATAGTCCCAGTCATGGCTCATTTGTCCTGTCTTTCAGCTTTCTCCTCTTTTCCTGCGGCTCTCACTTCTCCGCCTCCTTTTTTTTTCATATCGCCCTCATTTTTCATTTCATTTTTTCTCCATCTCTCTTTCTCCCCATCAGTTTCTTTTTCCTTTGCTCATTTCTCACATCTTCTCCTCTTCCTCGTCCTTCTACCCTCTACCCTCTCTCTCATAGTCCTTCATTACTATCTCTCTCTCTCTCTCTCTCTCTCTCTCTCTATCTATCTCTCACTGTTGCTCTCTCGCTCTCTGCGCTTCAAAGTTCTGTCAGTACCAGCAGTATCTCAGTGTGATCCCTGACACACACAGAGGCATGCTGGGAAAGAAATCACCTACAGAGGCTCCGAGTTTAGAAACCCAGGCCTGGACGAGTTTCTGTGTTCACACCCGACTAGGTGAATCCCCCCATCAAACAGGAACAGGAAAAAGAGGATGACAGAGAAAAAGAAACGGAGCTGGAGACAAGGAGAAACACTCTGGGAGAGTAAACTGTCTCTGTATGGAAAGTAGAGTCCAGAGACGGCAGGAAGCTGGAGAGAAGAGAAAAAGAAATCTATGACAGAGAAACAACGAGAAGGAGAAGGATAGAGAGGAGAGGATGAGAAAAAGTATCAAAGAAAGAAATAGGACATGAGAGACAAAGGACAAAGAGGATAATAGATGAGAGAGAGAGAGAGAGCTGAAAGACTCAGCAGCAGCACGTTTTTGACACTCAAACATGAATAATTCTTTTTCACATGCAGCTCAAATGACGTCACGTTTCTAAGACGTCACACGTGCAGTTTTCGATGAAATGCACCATTTTGTGTGTGATCGTCACAACAGTTTCAATCAGAAATGGGGTTTCTCAGCCTAAAACTTAATTTAGCCACAATACACACTGTCCACTATATTAGGAACACCTGCTGATTCATGCAGTCAATCATACAGCAGCAGTACAATGCATACACTCTTACAGATACAGATCTGTGTGAGTGGTGGCTCAACTGGTTAAGGCTCTGGGTCAGAAAATCGGGGGTTCAAGCCCCAGTATTGCCAAGTGGCCACTCTTGGGCCCTTGAGCAAGGCCCTTAACCCTCTCTGCTCTAGGGGCGCTGTATCATGGCTGACTCTGTGCTCCATGTCTCCGCAGATGGGATATGCGAAGAAAGAATTTCACTGTGCTGTAATGTATATGTGACTAACAAAGGCTATTTCTCTTTCTATAGATCATGAGCTTCATAACGTTCACATCAAATATTAGTATGTGGAAAGGAAAAGTTGTTGGTACCAGATGAGCTGGTTTGAGTATCTCAGTCTATTTAAGTGTTTATAGAGAACAGTACAAAAAAATAGAAAACAGAGCAAGCGAATGATCTATGGGTGGAACTTAATGAGAAAGGTCAGAGGAGAATGGGCTGATAGGAAGGCTATAGTAGCTGAAATAACAACTCTTTACAAACGTGATGAGCAGAAAAGCATCTCAAATGCATCAAAACTTGAAGATGATGAGCTACAATAGCAGAAAGCCTAATCAGGCTGCATTCCTGACAGGAAACTTAGTAGATCTGAGGCTGAAGTTCAGGCCATAGTGTTACACACACACACACACACACAGGGATTGGTTTTCCTAGGCAACACCACCCACATTTATTATCTACCGTTTTATTATATATTAATTCACCAAATCAAAACCTCATCAACCGCAACAGCGTGAGAGGCTTTAGCATCAACATTCACCCTCAACAGATTGTTAGCGATGACGCAGCTAGCAGAGCTGTGTATTACTTTACAATCTGTCGATACTTTTTCACACTGTAACACACAGTTTCAGGCTAATTTAGCCTCTGTGCCCTCATTACGGTTTCACCTCTGACACCAATTAGCCATCATGCTAACAGTGAGAAAACACACACACACACAGCTCTGGGTGCTAGAAGTGCTGTAAATATTGGAGCATATAGAAAATATCTCGATTTTATATTTCAAAACCTATAGCTTTATGAAGCTTCAATTCTCCACTAATGCACTAATTCGCCTTTGATGATGGTCTTTTGCTCGCAATAACGGGAGGATTGTGAGATACGGTGTTTATCCAGAGGAGCAGGGGCTTTAAGACAAAAAAAACAATTGAATGTATGTTTATCAGACTGCAGCAGCCTGGAAGAGATTCGTTCTGTCAGAGTGAACTTTTTTTTTTTTTGCCCGTATACTTCCATATATGCGTGTGGGCGAGCACTGAGGGCAATTATGTAATTACTGAGACACACAGCGCAGCCTGCGAGCCCCGCGCGCTGCTATGCAAATCCTTATTTTCAGCCGTCCATGTTAATTAGGGGATTATATCGCACCCGGAATCCGAGAGACTTTTTAAATGTAAAAAGTGTTTCAGGACACAGCCAGGTCCACATTTGAGATATTAGTCTGCGGAGAGACGGCCCTGCTTCGCACAAAGTTTTAATTAAACCGGCACACAGGTTTGGGACAGAAGTCATTAACTCCAAGCAGACAGAAGCACACGGACATCCCAACTACAGATTCATTTAGCTTCAACGCCTTGATCCGGCACGCAGGAGAAGAGAGCTGAATAACCGGGTTTATTCTAAACCGTGCTGTGACTCACTGCTCATCTGTTTGCTCTTTTATTTATTTATTTTGTTTTTTATTTATTCATTTTTTTAAATACAGAACGTGTGTTATGCATCACTAATTGCTTACTCCAAATATAGTTCATTCGAAACAGTGCTGTGATTAACTGCTTAGTTTGCTCAGAAATCTGAATGATTTAAAGTGATAAATACGCCATATGTTATGAAGAAGCTGGTACAAAATCATTTTGGGTTACAGACACAGTTACACAGTCATATTACATCCAGCAAGATGCTTTTTTCAACTATCTGTCTGTCTATCTGTCTGTCTATCTATCTGTCTGTCTGTCTGTCTGTCTATCTATCTATCTATCTATCTATCTATCTATCTATCTATCTATCTATCTATCTATCTATCTGTCTGCCTATCTATCTATCTATCTATCTATCTATCTATCTATCTATCTATCTATCTGTCTGTCTGTCTGTCTGTCTGTCTGCCTGCCTGTCTATCTATCTATCCATCTATCTGTCTGTCTGTCTGCCTGCCTGCCTGCCTGCCTGTCTCTCTATTTGTCTGTCTGTCTATCTATCTATCTATCTATCTATCTATCTATCTATCTATCTATCTATCTATCTATCTATCTATCTATATGTGTGGCAAAATTGTGTGTGTGTGTATATTTACAGCAAAACAAGGCCATGATGTACCATGTAAGCGCCCAATTGAAGTGCAAGGGAAGATGTGTTAACACGAAGTAACACCAGAAGTGTTAACATTACGCGTGGGAACAATGTGTGTGTTTATGAAGAAATAGCGATCATGTACAGGGTGTTTTGTAAATAAAGTTACATTTTGCTAAGTGTTCATTTCCCTTATGTATGGAGACTTGTAGGACACTCTGTATACGCCCCTGTTCATATACAGAACACCTTATGATGAATGCAGTTTACACAATGCCAAACCAGTAGCCCCTAGAGAAAAACTAAACAAGCAGTCTTCCTCGTCTTCATTCACGCTCATCAGAAAAGGTAATACTGTGTATATTTCAATTTTGGCTCAAATGATCTTTTAGCACAGTTCATAGAAGGCAGTAATGGATCTGTGCTAGTCTGGGAAGACCAGACGTTTCATGTGACAGTCTGCGCCCCTGAGGTGCGAGTCTGCCGAGATTTTATGTAGTAAAATTGGCACGGCGAAGCGACAAATGATTTGCTCCAGTAAATTGCTCGGACCCAACAGACGGCGTCTCTCCATCCTCAAACCCTAACAAAAGTAATGAAGCTCTAACACGAATCTCACTATCACTTTAAAATTTACATTTTGTTCAGTTTCTTGAAGCTGCCTTTTTCAGGGGTTTTTTTTAAATTTTCTTTCTTTTCTTTTCTTTTATAGAAATAATTTCATACACAGCCCTCACTCCTGATCCCTGCTAAATATAATGTGTATGTTAGAAAACAAATTTCTCCCTGTAGATGAAAATGTTATTAGTGTGATGCAAACTATACATTCAATCAGACCTCCCCAAACTTTACATGTGTATCCTTGAGAAATGATAAGCTTTTCGAATCCCCCGCTGTATAAAAGTGCCTTCTCTGCCGCCGGCCACCATGTTTTGGAGTTGTGTAATTGATTTTCTTCGGTGGAAAGCAATTTCAAAAACACACCAACCTGTTCAATCTCGCGTCGCTTTCTTGTCGTCCAATTACTGCTGACTGGTTTGCTTTCTGTCTGGAGGAGGTAGAGGGGACAGAAAAAGCACTAAAACCCACTCGGATGGTGATAATAACAGAATTGACTCATATATAAGCAGCGCCGTTAAAATGTCTGAGCCTCTTTTTTGCTCTCTCTCTCTCTCTCTC
Source organism: Hemibagrus wyckioides (assembly GCF_019097595.1). Lineage (NCBI taxonomy): Eukaryota > Metazoa > Chordata > Actinopteri > Siluriformes > Bagridae > Hemibagrus > Hemibagrus wyckioides. The sequence goes on from NC_080725.1 coordinate 19,197,199, forward strand.
TCTGTCTGTGTGTGTGTTTTTTTTTTTTTGCTGTTGTGGCAAAAAAAAATCTAGCTCTCATTTGATAATTTCCACTCAGCCCAGCACATTAAGCCTTTTTCACCCATGCAGATTCGGCTCTTTTGCATAAAACCTAAACACTGCACATATACCATTTGGTAATTACTCATTCGAAAGGTTTCAGAAACTCAAAATGTTTTATTCAATCAGGCCACAGTAATGGCTCTGCACTAATGGACTCTCTCTTTTTTTTTTATTTTAAAGAACACTTTACTGACAATGACAGCATTTTTCTCTGAGTGGATGAGTGCCAAGTTATAGCGCAATGTAAATACAGTTTTGAAACTCTACCACATGAAGTGCATTAATGACCACTCCAGCAAACCACATGAGCTAACGTATAATTGGTGGAAAGGACAAAGGCTAAAACTCTTAACACGGAGTTTTGAATTTCTCCGTTTTACTTTAAGCCAGATCTGAAGCTAACATCTCTGAGCTCTGCTTTGCTTTACAAGCTTTAGATTGTCCAGACCTCTGCCTCGAATCCCAACACGGTGTTACACTTGTACTCCAAAATCAGCACTGGCTCTACATAAAGCAGTGTACTGACTTCAAAAGCCCTGAGTAATCCTACTCCTTCTTGACCTCCATATTCCCTACAAAATCCTTTCATGTTATTAGATCTTCCTCTCCTTCCTTCCTCACCGTCCCTTCATCTACTCTTTATAATCTCAAGTCTCAGTTACTGTAACATGGAAGACCTTTCACTTAATGTTATAATGCAGCATGGTTGTCTGTGTACTTCTTTGATCTTTGGTCAGTTCGTTGAACCTTCTGAGAGCTTTTTGTCAGTCTCAGTGCGAGATCACACTACACTGAGAGTGATTATTGTCCTATAACAGAACACCTGGTCATGTTGTGTTCCTAACTCAGGCCCGCCTACAGACAAACAGACAGATTTTCTTCAGATACTTTGACTGAAGGAAGCACTGACTGACTGAGACACTGACTGACTAACAAACACTTTGAAACACTGACTGGATGACTGACTGAATGAATGACTGACTGAAAAACATTGGCTAACTGACAGACTTACAGAAACACTGACTGGATGACTGACTGAATGAATGACTGACTGAAAAACATTGGCTAACTGACAGACTTACAGAAACACTGACTGGATGACTGACTGACTGACTGACTGAGTGGATGACTGACAGACTAACAGAAGCAATGACTTACTAATGGACATTTACTGACTGACTGACACACTGACACACTGACTGACTGACTGAATGAATGAATGAATGAATGAATGAATGAATGAAACCCTGACTGACTGAATCACTGGCTCACTGATAAAAACCCTGAATGAATGACTGACTGACTGAGCTGACTGACTGACTGACTGACTGAATGAAGGACTCAGTGAAAAACAATGACTATAAATATGACTATAAAACAATAACTGACTGACTTACAGAAACACTGGCTGACTGACTGGATAACTGACTGGGTGACTGACTAACAGAAACAATGACTCATTAATAGACATTGACTGACTGAAAGAATAACTGACTGTCTGACACATTCATTCATTCATTGTCTATACCCACTTATTCCTAGGTTCACAGGGGTCTGCTGGAGCCTATCCCAGCGCACATAGGGCAAAAGGCAGGGGTACACCCTGGACAAGTCGCCAGTCCATCGCAGGGCCACACATAGACGAACAACCACACACACTCCTATGGGCAATTTGGAATTACCAATCAACCTAATGTACATGTTTTTGGACTGTGGGAGGAAACCAGAGTACCCGGAGTAACCCCGGGATTCGGACCCAGGACCTTCTTGCTGTGAGGCAACAGTGCTAACCACTAAGCCACTGTGCTGCCCCTAACAGAAACAATGACTCATTAATAGACATTGACTGACTGACTGAAACACTGACTGACTGACTGACTGACTGACTGACTGACTGACTGACTGAATGAATGAATGAATGACAGAAACTCTGACAAACATTGACTCACTGACAGGAACACTGACTGAATGACTAAATAATTGACTGACAGAAGCAATGACACTCTAATAGACATTGACTGACAGAATAACTGACTGACTGAGCAACTGACCAGCAGACAAACCGAATGACAAACTGACAGAAAGACTGACACGCTCACACAGAGACAGACAGACTGGCTGACTGGATAACTGATAGACAGACAGACCGACTGATACACTAACATAGAGACAGACACACTGACTGACTGATTAGGAGACAAACAGGTGACTGACATGAGGTGAGGGATAATTAAACCATAATTAACAAACCTTCCAAACATTTCACAGCTTTAAATCTAACTAGCAATGTCTCATTTTTCAGGAACTCTGCGTCATGCCAGACTGCATCACATCACCTTGCTGTATAAACACACAACTATAAACACACATCACAAACGCGTTTCATTTCTCCAACACGGCTAAGAAAACAATATTTTAGATGATTTTTTTTTCTTATAAGCTACCGTCCAATACTCCAATCTTTCTGACAACCTCTTCTTTAAACCGATCAGAGAAAAGAGCCGAGGCCTCCACAACCTCTCGTTCCTTCATGTCACTTCTGGGCCACTCAGTGCCAAGATGACATTTTGCGTTTCGGAAAAGTGATTTTTCAGAATGATCAAGCTGTCAGACAAAATCAAAAAGCGTGAGAGCGCTGCAGCAAATTTCTCACCTCCCAGTTGACTTACAGGCCGGTCTGAGCGAATCAAATATTACATTTTTTTTACCCAAACTCTGCACACTCTAGTGGCGTGTGCTGGAAAAATCAGATTTAAACGGATTTCGAACAACAGCCAGTAGAGACCGAGACATAGAGAGAAAATACAGGAAGTAGACACAGATTAAATGAAATGGCAGTCTGGCATGTGCAGGTGACTCTGAGGGATGAATTGAATAGATTGTGGTTAAATTATAGAAATAAGTGCACAAATATAGCCAGAGGAAATGTACAAAATCTGGGCGGAATTGCCAGTGGAGGTAGTGCAATGCTGGAGTTTGTGTCGTTGATGGAAATATATTTTCTGCTGTGTTTGTTAAGGAACATTTTTTTCAGAGAGATAGAGAGCAGGAAGAAGAAGAAGAAGAAGAAGTTTATTGTCATCATTCCCAGGGGTACAGTTTAAGCAAATAGTTTAGCTAACCACGGGTACCAACATAAATCAAGTGTCAGTGCAAATATCAGGTCAGGACTGAGGAAATTAGAGGGATTAAATGTGATTAAATTAATAAGTGATTAATCTCAATTCCAGTGTAAAATGTTGTGAAGTTCAGTCTTGAAGTAGTTAATATGGATACATTTTGGAAATTTGTAGCTTGCTGGTTATAGATGTCGTAGCAGAAGAATAAGGGATAAATAAAATAAAAATAAATTGGAACAGTTTTTAATCAGAGTATAGAATCGAGTCAGTTAAACTCCTGGGATATTGATCTGGTCAGTTAAGTAGCAGAGGGGGTTGTTAATCAGTTTCAGCTGCTTTGGTTTTAATGAAATGAGCAACAGCTGCACTAGATGGGCAACAATGAGACGACCCCCAAAACAGGAATGGTTTTACAGCTGGAGGTGTACCAGTGTCATTTTTTTCCCTATTCATCTTTTCTAACTGTTTTTCATTAGTTTTGCATTTGGCTAGGGTCAGTGTCACTACTGGTAGCAATAGGTGATACCTGGACCCTACAGAGGTTGCACAAGCAGTCTAACTTCTCCAGGAAGGATCAATACGTGCCATTGCCAGAAGGTTTGCTGTGTCTCCCAGCACAGTCTCAAGAGCATGGAGGAGATTCCAGGAGACAGGTAGTTACTATAGGAGAGATGGACAGGGCCGTAGAAGGTCGTTAACCCATCAGCAGGACCGTTATCTGCTCCTTTGTACAAGGAGGAACAGGGTGAACGCTGCCAGAGCCCTACAAAATGACCTCCTGCAGACCACTGGTGTGAATGTCTCTGACCAAACAATCAGAAAGAGTATGTATATACTGACCAGGTATAACATTATCACCACCTGCTTAATATTGTGTTGGTCCCCCTTTTGCTGCCAAAACATCATGCACTGTGTATTCTGACACCTTTCTACCAGCATTAACTTCTTCTTTAGCAATTTGAGCAACAGTAGCTCGTCTGTTGGATCGGATCACACAGGCCAGCCTTTGCTTCCTACATGCATCAATGAGCCTTGGCTGCCCATGACCCTGTCACCGGTTCACCACTGTTCCTTCCTTGGACCACTTTTGATAGATACTGACTACTGCAGACTGGGAACACCCCACAAGAGCTGCAGTGTTGGAGATGCCCTGACAGCCATCACAATTTGTCCCTTGTCAAACTCGCTTGCCCATTTTGCCCATTAAATATATGTATGTATATATATATATATATATATATATATATATACACTACTCACAAAAAGTTAAGGATATTTGGATTTTGGGTGAAATTTATGGAAAATGTAAAAAGTTCACACTACAGTGATATTATATCATGAAAGTAGGGCATTTAAGTAGAACCATGCAATGGTGATTTCCTCATCTCAAACAATTTATTGAAACAAAAGCCAACAACAGTGGTGGATATACCACAACAAAAAATGTCAATGTCTCAATAATTTGTCATGTGCCCTTGACCATCAATTACAGCTTCACAATGACATCTCATGCTGTTCACGAGTCGACTTATTGTCTGCTGAGGCATGGCATTCCACTCTTCTTAAGGGCAGCCCTCAGGTCATTGAGGTTATGGGGTGCAGGGTTATGAGCCTCTACATGGCTATTCAGCTATTTTTCTATTCAGGTCTGGAGAAAGTGCAGGCCACTCCATTTGAGGTACCCCAGCCTCCAGCAGCCATTCCCTAATGATGCGACCTCGATGAGCTGGAGCATTGTCATCCATGAAGATGAAATTAGGCCTGTGATGTTCATGCAGGGGCACAATGACTGGATTAATTATGTTATTCAGATAGTATTGGCTTGTCACTGTACCATTCAAAAGATGTAGGGCAGTTCTGTATTGAGTAGACACACCTGCCCAGACTGTAACACCACCACCACCACCAAAGGCTCGTCTGGTGACAACAGTGGCTGATGCATAGCGCTCTCCTTGACGTCTCCAACATCGTTGGTGGCCATCATTTCTGCTCAACGTGAATTGACTTTCATCAGAGAACAGCACTGAGGCCCACTGGTCCCTCGTCCAGCGTAAATGTGGTGGTGTGGTCAGGTACCCGTGCAGGTCATCTAGCACACAGACCACACTAATGTAAACGGTTTCGAATGGTCTGACGTGACACTTGGGTGCCTCTCACCTCCCTTAAATGTACCTGGAGTTGAGTGGCATTCATCATCCAATTCCGCAGGGCACTGTTCACAATGAAGTGGTCATCAACATGGGATGTGGCCAAAGGACATCCACTTCTATGCCTTTCTGTGACTCTTCCAGTCTCTCTGTATCTCTGTTGCAACCTTCTGATGACACCCTGTGACACTCTAAGCTCAGTGGCCACTTCCCTCTGAGAACATCCTGTTTGAAGCCTCGCAATGGCGAGGTACTGTTGATCAATTGTTACGTGTGGTCTTGGTCTCATGATGTCAAAAATGTGAACAGCATGATGAAGAGGACTGTTTAAATACCAATTCTAATTGAACCAGAAAATTTATTGGTCGATTCATGGATCAAACACCAGTTGTGAATTTTGCCGTTAAGCACCTTGTTAGAGAACAGCAAGTTATGCAAAAAGTACTGAAACACTGAACAGTTGGACATGTGCATTCAAAAGTGTAGAGAAGGTCAAATTAAGTTCACCTGGAAAGGTTATAGTGCATTTTAGGTGCATTCTGAAATTTCACCCGAAAGCCGAATATACTTAAATTTTTGTGAGTAGTTTATATATATATATATATATATATATATATATATATATATATATATATATATGTATATATATATATATATATATATATATGTATATATATATATATATATATATATATATACATATATATATATATATATATATATATATAGTACTGTATGTAACGTGAAGCAGGAAAAAATTGAAAGAATTAAGAAAATATATAACTGTTTATTCTGAGCTCAGAAGTCAGTTTTGAAAGCACAGCCAATGTTCAAATAACAGCAATATTAAAAATACATCTCAATGTGATGTGATAGGTAATGATAGTGTGACGTGCAGAATGTTGAGGCGAGTGTGTATCCATAAATCATTGTTTCAGTACATAGCAGGGGTCAGATAACAGGCTTGCAGCAACAACATGGGCAGAACTATACTCCTCAGTCAAATAAAGAGGGAGAGATTGAAATAAAAGGAAAAAAAAGAGGAACTCAAGCTAGAATCTGAGGAAAGACAATGGAAAATTACAGAAAAAAAAGAAAAAAAAAACAGAAATTTAAGCAACAGAGCTACGTTTAAATCCACCAAATAGTATCCATGATGAGAAATTGTTATATGTTGAAATGAGTCACCTAAATGTACTACTGTTTCAGCAAAGTGTGGATGTGTATACGCTTTTCCCACAACTCCCTTGTGTGAGAGAGGAAGAGTTTTGTGACTGCAGAGGTGTAAATGAAGTGTGGAAAAAGAAATCAAGGGAAATGTGAATTATATTATTTTACACAGTAAAAATTATATGAGGAATAATGAATGAAGAAAAGCTGAACTGCAGGAATGAGGCGTTTGTTTACGGTGACAGTGTGTGTAATGAGGCTAGGTTAGTATGACGTGATACTCTTGTGCTACACACTCAGAAGCAAGAGTGCACACTTGTAGTGTATTATGTGCGAATTGAGATGCAGTAAATTGGATCTGGGTAAGAGAAGGACACGGAACGGGTGACAACGTTCACAGAGACAAAGCTAATGTTGTTGAAAACAACCCATTGATGGGGACGTCTCTACCGCTATCACGGCTAGTTCTTCTCAGTTACTAATCTGTATAAAGAAAGACCTTTGACCTTGCAGCGACTTTGGACTTGTTTGGATGGAGTCCAGAATTGAATCAGTTTAATCCTCTCCTGGTTAGGGTGATAATTCCACATACCTCCTACAAACTTTCAAGCACTACTGCGCTAATGAGAAGCTCAGATAGACACAGAGATCCATGCGCACAAAAAAATGCACAATGCCAGACAAAGTCACAGAAAGGAAGCTGTTGAACAAGTATGTCAGACATTAAACTGACAAGAATGCGTACCTCACCAAGTAGCAAACACACTACACACACTATAACACACTACACACACTATAACAAACTACACACACTACATACACTATAACATTTACATTTCTGGCATCTGGCAGACTCTCTTATGCTCTATCAATGAATACATTAACACTGGTTCAATAGCTCACAGACTTAGGATACCATCAGCCCTTTTTTTGTTTTTTAAATCTACTTACAACAATATATGAAACAAACAGGAAAAATAAGAGCTAGTTTAAGTGGTTCAGGAAGAGGTAGGTCGTGAAAACGGTCAGTGACTCAGCTGTACGGACGTCTAGGGGACGTTCATTCCACCACCTTGGTGCCAGCACAGAGAAGAGTCTAGATGTATGCCTACCTTTTACCCTGAGAGATGGTGGGACCAGTTAAGCAGTGCTAGTGGATCTGAGGAAGTGAGGTGCAGTGCGAGGATTAATAAGATCTTTGAGGTGAGATGGTGCTGGTCAATTCTTGGTTGTTTAGGCAAGCAGCAGTGTTTTGAATGTGATGCGTGTAGCTACCAGAAGCCAGTGGAGGGAATGCAGCAGTGGGATGGGGTGGATTTTGGATCATTTGTAGTGGAGGAATTGCATTCAGAGGTAGACCTGCTAATAGGGAGTTGCAGCAGTCCAGTCTCGAAATGGCAAGAGACTGAACAAGCACCTGAGTAGCCTTTGTGTATAGAAATCACACACTACAACACACTACATACACTACACTTCCAACATACACTATATTTATATTATATTATTTTGTATTTTTTTTTTTTTTTTGCTTTTTGCAAAATAACAATGTGTAATATAATAATATAAATACCAAAAAATATAAAAAATGAAAAAAAATGTGTAGGGGAGAGCGGGGACGGTTGCAACATGGGGCAGTTGCAACAAGGCTTATTTCTCCAATCAGGAATGAGCTGGAGTGACAATACTCATACTGCACATACTCAGTGAGCCCCTCCCCCCATCTGCAAGAAATCAGCCATGTGTGACCATTCCTTCTAGAAAAAGCAAAATTCAAGGTAAAAAAGTATTTTTTTTAATGCTCAGAATTTTTCTCATACTGTTTAAACTGTTTTTGTGAAGCATTATTCATTCATATAATTTAAATCAGTGTTTTCTTAGCTTCTAATAGGCATAGCTAGCAAGTGTCAAAGCTGTTGTGTCTAGCTAGTATAGCAAGTTTTATCATGGCTGTCAGAGTAGGGACAGTTGCAACAAGGTGTTGCAACCATCCCACCTTGCTGTTGCAACAAATTTCATGCAAAAGATGTGTGGAACATGGATGAAACAGGGGTTACAACTGTCCAAAACCCAGAAAATATTGTTGCCAGGCATGGCGGTAGACAGTTTGGGTCATCCACATCAGCAGAAAGAGGGACACTTGTGACCCTTGCTTGTGCAGTCAGTGCACTGGGGAATATGATCCCACCACACTTTGTATTCCCTTGTGTCCATTTCAAAGAACATTTTATCCGTGATGGCCCACCTGGATGCATTGGAACAGCCAATGCATCTGGGTGGATGCTGGTAGAAGACTTTATCGTGTTTCTGAAGCATTTCCAACACCACAGTCCTCAGTGGATGCTAAAGTCCTGCTTATACTGGACAACCACTTTTTCCACTTTTGTCTCTGACAGGAATAAATTTCTGTAGAGACAATGGAATTGTCTTGCTTTCCTTTCCACCTCACTGCTGTCACAAACTACAGCCACTGGACTGCTTATGGTCCTCTAAAATGAGCTGTGAACTCTTTCTGTGCCTCATGGATGAAGAGCCACCCAGGGCTGACAATGTCAATTTATGACATTCCTGGGATTGTTAGGTTGGCCCTCCCTTTGGCAGCAACACCAGCAAATGTGCAGTCAGGTTTTAGGTGCACTGGCATTTGGCCATTTAATCAGGAGGTCTTCCAAGATGTTGACTTTGCACCATCTTTGGTGACAGACCATCCTCCTCCATCCACTGCAGCTCCACCAGTTCCATCTGCCCTGCCTACACCTCCTGCAGATCCTGTCTCCAGCTGCTGTTGCTTAACCACTGCCACCTGTGCTGCCCGCACCTGCTGGAACTGCACAAGAGACACCTTCCTGTATCGATTTCTCACCTGAGAACCTATGACCTCACCCTACGACCTCTGTTAATTTTATTACTCTTTGTCTTTATCAGTTTAACCAATTTAACTCCGTCTGTTCACAAATAAAATAAAGAAATTGCAGTATGATGTTACGTAATGTATTTTTAATTACATTTTAATGAATGTTGCAACTGTCCCTGTGGACTGTTGCAACCGTCCCCTGTTAGGGGGTCAGTTGCAACATTTCACTTTGTCTGTTAAAGTTTACATTGTTCATATATTATTACATGTATGGATGTTACAACAATGTGGGTGAGTAGCTGACAGATTTAAGTGTAATATATTAAAATTTTGGCTTTCTACTAAAAACGGTCACTGAGAAACTGAAGAAAATACAAAAAGTGTTTCAACCGTCCCCGCTCTCCCCTACTATAGTATAATATAATAATCTAAAATATGAATAGAAAAATAATGCATAAAGCAAAAACATACAAAAATATTACATTTTATATATTATAACAAGAAATTACTCAACAAATGATTGATAAATGAACCCTAAAGCTACATTGAACCCTAGCTAGTACCTCTATAGAACTTTTCCAAATATGAAGCTTCCAGTAGAACCCTATACAGAACCTTTTCTCTTAAGTGTGTGTGTCACATTTTGCCAACAATATTGGGCTTTTTATTTTCCTCGATTTTACCGGCTTCTAGGCTTGTAAACCGACGCAACCGATCCGTAGCCGGTTCCGCATGTTTTTGTATTGTTTTTCTCATTTAAAATGATTGATTCTAAATCCAGGATTTGGTTTCCTGTATGCTTTGTTTATTGGTCCACCACAAACCCCATGACAAATCTCTCACCACTGGCATTTCTATACAACAGGTCACATAAACACCACTGAAACATCTCATTAGCGATCCACTGCGGCTTCGTCCCAAACCACACAAGCTATTCGCTTTAAACTCCATACTCTATTTCTCCTTCCGAGAGTTCTGTGTGTTAATCTGTCACATAGCTTGTTTGGACAGTAACCGCAGGGAATTACGGGCTTTCATAACAAAAAATGACAAGACTGCGTACATCACTAACTAGCGAACGCACTACACACACAACACGGGCTTTAACATGACGTGCCTCCAAGGGCTTCTGACCTACACGAAGAAAATGAGCTGAGTGTTTCGCGAAGACGCGGTTAATTAGAAACGATGACTTTATTGTCATTGGTAATTAAAAAGGAAGCATAACGACAGCATGGAAGAAAAACAGAGCACTTAAGTGAGGGGTCGGAGTCTCTGTAGGACTAATGTACAGGACCAGTGTATGGTATTTGTCCCCTTTGGGAAGGAGATGAATTTTTAACAAGCTACAAAGGAAGACTTTGACAGTGCAGTAATATAACCTGATGAGGAAACAGCCATTAACTTTACGCTGTACGTTTTGTTCTGGCGCAGCTTTTACAGCAAGCAGCCGAGAAAAAGGAAAGGACGTCGTGAGAAGACTAGAGAGAAGATTGCAGCTGCTGTAACTTAAGCGATAACAGGAAGCGAGGAGGATTACATGTGACTAGAAATGTGTGAGAATTGATTTGTGATGTAAGAGGACTTCCTGACCTTCAGTTACAGGATAATAACTAATCAACTAATGGATCCCATAATGCTTTTTATATTTATATCTGAAATATAATTCAGTTCTGCAAAAAAAACAAAAAATGACTGATCGTCACAGTAAGTAGGAATGAAGAAGGCCGTCACTTTTTACCTCAGGACGATTATGCCCTTATGAAGTGCGTTTCAAAGTCAAGTGGTAGGAGAGTCATTTTTAGAACTGGTTTATTAAAAAAAATAGAAAGAAAGCCGCTTCTGAGCTACATGGCAGTTTTGCAGATCTACGATCAGGATATTTTGATGTGTGGAATTTGTTCATGTTTCTGATATGAAATGTTTGTAGTGATTGAAGCTATGAGAATGTACACTCTGTATCTCTGGTAATCTTTGGGGAAAAAAAATACTGCAGGATTGTAGTGCGACAGACTTAAATAATGTAACTGGAGAAAAATGCAGCTTTCCTCCGACTGCATACATGATAATTACACCGAATCGGATATTTGTCATATGGGCGCAGTCGTGAAGCTTAAACGACGGAACGAAACGGGTTATAAAAATCATGATTAAAGGTTAGATAATTAGAAAAATGTTGATTTTTATATCTATATATTAGAAGCTCATTTATCTTACACATACCTACCGTCCCTCTGTGTTTCTCTCAGCTGGATGTCAGCTGTAGCAAATGAGAGGCTATAAATCAAGCAGCTCGTCTGTCAGCACATTACATCTATTCAGGAGCCCTCAGCTGCAAATGACACCAGCCATGGCTCTTATTTATTGCCAATATTACTCTTATAACGTTTCTGTCCCGAAAATGTTGCCTGCCTTTATTTTTTATTTTTATATTATTATTATTTTGCACTTCTTTTTATTTACACAGCTCTTTCCTGGACTGAAGTAACAACCTGCTTCGAATGAACGTATTTCCATCACTCGTTCTTAAAAGGAATGCTCCATCACTTGCTTTTTATATGGAAACTCAAAACAGTTCTTTATGTGGTTTTATTATTTTAAAAGGTTCTTTGAATCCATGTTAGATGGTTGCTTTTAGAATAATTAAGGGGTATTTTTTATAATAATTATAACAATAATAATAATAATAATAATAATAATTATTATTATTATTATTATTATTATTATTATTATTATTAATATTGTTGTTGTTGTTGCTTTTTTATTATTCTTATAAAAATCTACACATAAATGAACGCTTATTATTATTATTATTATTATTGTTGTTGTTGTTGTTGTTGTTGTTGTTGCTTTTTTATTATTCTTATAAAAATCTACACATAAATGAACCCTTATTATTATTATTATTATTATTATTATTATTATTATTATTATTATTATTGTTATTATTATAGAAGCATAGCATCCCTGGTGGTCCAGCGGCAGGATCCCGTGCTCATACCGTGGCCTGGGCTCAAATCCCGGGCAAGGTACCAACCCAGCCAATGTGGGGTTAACTCTCAGTGCCGGTCTCAAGCCCGGATAAAGTGGGAGGCTTGCGTCAGGAAGGGCATCCGGCGTAAAACCTGTGCCAAATCAAAATATGCGGATCCGATGATCCACTGTGGCGACCCCGAGGAGGGAGCAGCCGAATGAACAACAGCAACATTATAAAAGCTTCCTTTATATTAAAAATAACCATCTAACTTAGACTCGAAGAACCCCATTGGGTTCTTTTCTACAAACCATTCAAAATGGTTTAGAGTGTATTTGAATTTGTTTGTTTTTCTTGTATAATAATAATAATAATAATAATAATAATAATAATAATAATAATAATAATTATTATTATTATTATTATTATTATTATTATTATTATTATTATTATAAATATTACAATCACAGTATACTTTTATTTCAAGCAAAACATTTTGAAGGATTGAAAAAAGTCAGTGGGGTTTTTGATGGGGTTCTAGATGTTCTTTTGGAATAATTTAGGGGTTGTTTTAATAATAATAATAATAATAATAATAATTATTATTATTATTATTATTAATACTTATTAAATTATTGTATAATTACATTATTTTATATATTTTGTTAAATTATAAAAATATTAGTTTATTTTATATGTAATAATAATAATACGAATTGTTACAATTTAAATCCAGTATACATTTATTTCAACACAAGCAACATTCTGTTGTGAAAAAGAAAATTTGTGTGTTTGAAGTGTTTCATCATTACAGTCTGAATTATTTCACAAATTTAATCAGCTATCCATTTTTTTCCCCTGAAATACATCATTCATAAACATCTCACAGCTTCATCTACATAGAGATAAAATCAGTAATTAATATAGAAGATATGTTCCTCTTCAAGTCTTCTATATAGAAACATTGTTTTGAGAAAAGGTTCTGTCAGTCAAGTACAGAACCCAAGAGTTCCATACAGAACCCTAAAGAACCTCTTGTTCAGTGTTCCGAAAAAATTGAAAAATATCATTCTATTAATATTATTTTTTTCTATTAATATCATGTCAGGTATTAAGTGATTAAAGTTCCAGTAGGCTAAATATGTATTCATTCATTCATTAATTTCATTTCATTTCATTTATTTAAGAATGATACTAAACACAAGTCTGTAAAAAGCTATGACTTATTGCCATGACTGGAGGTGAAGACAGACACAGGTGCAGACTTTATTGCGGCTATTATTGTAAATCTTTCTGGAGAAAATAAGAGAAAAAGAGAAAGACAAAAAGAACATACATCCTCAGCAAGCAAAAATGATATGAAATTGAATGACAATCATGTAATAACATACAGGATGTGAGAAAGACGGTGATGAACAACGCACACTCGATATCAATAAAGCCTTAAGAATTAGACATGACGGGAAACAGACTGCAGGTGAGGGTGATTGGGTTCTGGGGCTGATGGGATTTGTAGTTTGACATAATTATGAGACTTCCATTATAGTAGCTATAAACACTCGTTTCCTCAGCAGCCTCTCCTTAATTTTAAGCTAATAAAATAGTGACCTCAGTCTTCAAAGACTCTGAGACTCCTTTCATAAATGCTAAAAATCAACAAAGATTTCACCATATCAACAATCACACACTTTTGTGCACACACAATTTGTTTTTGTTTTTTATTTAAAATACAGTGGAACATCGGCATACGAACGTAATTTGTTCCGTGGGAGTTCTTAAGGCGGAAATTGGAATTGCGAAACGGATTTTCCCATAAGAAATAATGTAAATGCAGATAATCCGTTCCAGACGCCCAAACATATTCCCAATACAAAGCGTATGTAAACTGTATGGCTGCTTATAAAAAACTGACCCAAGCCAAGCATTCCATGTCAAAGTTCCTCACAGGAAGTCGTGCCACCAAGCTTGGGCTATAAATAGGACAGACCACCAATGCCCCCAATCTGTCAACAAAAAACACCCGAAAAATCACCTAGCTTTTGAAGGCATGCCAAAGGCAATGTTGGTATCTTGGGTTGACTTTTTCTAAACAGCTTTTGCAGACAAATTAAATTTAAAATTCGTAATCTCACTTCGGTTGGCTTCACTTCACTTCCCACTGATTACAACAACTAGTACACTGAAACTAGTTTCGAACGTATGCTCATTTTAGCCGGTGTTCATTTTGTTTCATTCCTATGCCGAAAATGCTCCTTATGCCAATGTAAATTTCTTGGAAATTTTAAATTCTTAAAAGAGAAGTTCACTTCCAGAACAAAAATCTACAAATAATTGACACACCCCCTTGTCATCCAAGATGTTCATGTCTTTCTTTCTTCAGTCATAAAGAAATGATGTTTTTTGAGGAAAATATTTAAGAATTTTCTCCATATAGTGGACTTCAATGGTGCCTGCGAGTTTGTCCTTCCACAATACAGTTTAAATGCAGCTTCAAAGAGCTCCAAACCTCGATCCCAGCTGATGATCATGCGTCACGGTTGACTTTTCCCATGTGATTACGTAGTACGTAGCGTCGCAGACACACATCCCAGAGGTAGTGCTAGACAAGCTTTCGTGGTTAAAAGGTATCCATCGTCTATACCCGCTTTATTCCTAATTAGGGTCACGGGTGTCTGCTGGAGCCTATCCCAGCACACATTGGGCGAAAGGCAGGGGTACACCCTGGACAGGTCACCAGTCCATCGCAGGGCCACATATAGACAGACAACCACACACACTCCTATGGGAAATTTAGAATTACCAATCAACCTAATGTACATGTTTTTGGACTGTGGGAGTAAACCCACATAGGCACAGGGAGAACATGCAAACTCTACACAGAAGGGCCCCTGCCTGTTCGAACCCAGGACTCGAACCCAGGACCCGAACCCAGGACCTTCTTGCTGTGAGGCAACAGTGCTAACCACAAAGACACTATGCTGCCTGTGGTTAAAAAGTATAAACTTTTTTAATTTTTCTAAGAAAATGACCGATTGTTTCGCTAGATAAGATCCTTCTTCCTGGGCTGGGATCGTTTTGAGCTCTTTGAAGCTGCATTTAAACTGCATTTTGAGGTCCACTATATGGAGAAAAATCCTGAAATGTTTTCCTCAATAACATCATTTCTTTATGATGTTCTGGAAGTGAACTTCTCTTTTAAGGTGAAAATTTGTAAAGGAGTGCATTCGTATATATCAAGGTTCCACTGTATCCAGAAGTACACTAAAAAGAATTAACTAAGAAGAATCAAGTTGGCTTTAAAATAGCTGACATTTTCGAACAGTAGGTTAGTGTTTCTAAGCCTTGAGTCTGAGGTCCTGCACATTTCGAGGCTTTCCCCGCTCTAAAAATCTGATTCAGCTCATCAGCTGACTAACAAACCTGAACACGAAAGCACCGAATGACTTACAGGAATAAAAACACCAAACCTCAGGATTGAGACACCGTTACAGCGGAGCAGACTATGTAGGCAGCCTTGTCCTGAATGAAACACTGCACGTCGTAAATGTCCCCACGACATAGAAACGATTATCAGCGCTGCTCGAACGGCACAGTAAAACGTGTGTACACAATAGACGGGTATGACAGATAGGGGCGTTTAAGAGACTGTGTCCCTGTGCTGAATCTAATTTTGGCATCATTCAAGGTCTCTCCATCTGCTGAACTCTTAAATGTCCTGAGACGGCACACTGCTCTTAATAGAATAACGGACAAAGTCACCACCAAGGGCGATGTCAAAATCGTTTTACACACTCTGCTGCTCGAGATGCTTTGTGTGTGTATATGTGTATATGTGTGTGTGTGTCATCAAGTAGCATAGCAGAGTATAAATATAAGGCTTAGCTCACGTTATTATTTATTATCATTGTCATGGTTGCAGTCCAGCGTGCTCCTGATACATTGAAATAACACATCTTACAGAAGAAAATAACACACACACACACACACACACTTATTTAAACAATTAAGTACATTGTTATTTACAGCTTCTCCTGTCTCTTACAGCTGAACAGATTTATTTTTAGAATTTCCTGCTCTGATCCCTTGTTGTCGGTGTTGTAAATGTTGATGTATTTTTGACATATTAGTTGTTTTTGTTGTTGTCATTGCCATTGTCATCATTGTTGTCATTGTTGTCATTGTTGTTATTGTTGTTGTCGTTGTAAATGTTGTTGCCATTGCATTTGCTGACATACTGTATTTGCTGTTGTCATTGCTGTTGTCATTGTTGTTGTCATTGCTGTTGTCATTGCTGTTGTTGTCATTGCTGTTGTTGTCATTGCTGTTGTCATTGCTGTTGTCATTGCTGTTGTTGTCATTGCTGTTGTCATTGCTGTTGTTGTCATTGCTGTTGTTGTTGTTTTTGCCATTGCTGTTGTCATTGTATTTGCTGTTGTCATTGCTGTTGTGGTTGTTGTTGTCATTGTTGTTGTCATTGCTATTGTCATTGCTGTTGTTATTGTTTTTGCCATTGCTGTTGTCATTGTTGTTGTCTTTGCTGTTGTCATTGTTGTTGTCTTTGCTGTTGTCATTTTTGTCATTGCTGTTGTGGTTGTTTTTGTCATTGCTGTTGTGGTTGTTTTTGTCATTGCTGTTGTGCTTGTTTTTGTCATTGCTGTTGTGGTTGTTGTTGTCATTGCTGTTGTCATTGTTGTTGTCATTGCTATTGTTGTCAATGTCATTGCTGTTGTGGTTGTTGTTGTCATTGCTATTGTTGTCGTTGTCATTGCTGTTGTCGTTGTTTTTGTCATTGCTGTTGTCATTGTTGTTGTCATTGCTGTTGTCATTGCTACTGTTGTCAATGTCATTGCTGTTGTGGTTGTTGTTGTCATTGCTGTTGTGGTTGTTGTTGTCATTGCTATTGTTGTCGTTGTCATTGCTGTTGTCGTTGTTTTTGTCATTGCTGTTGTCATTGTTGTTGTCATTGCTGTTGTTGTTGTTGTCATTGCTGTTGTCATTGTTGTTGTCATTGTTGTTGTCATTGTTGTTGTCATTGCTGTTGTTTTTGTTGTCATTGCTGTTGTCATTGCTATTGTTCTTGTCATTGCTGTTGTCATTGCTGTTGTTGTTGTCATTGCTGTTGTCATTGCTGTTGTTGTTGTTGTCATTGCTGTTGTCATTGCTGTTGTTGTTGTCATTGCTGTTGTCATTGCTGTTGTTGTTGTCATTGCTGTTGTCATTGCTGTTGTTGTTGTTGTCATTGCTGTTGTCATTGCTATTGTTCTTGTCATTGCTGTTGTCATTGCTGTTGTTGTTGTCATTGCTGTTGTCATTGCTGTTGTTGTTGTTGTCATTGCTGTTGTCATTGCTGTTGTTGTTGTCATTGCTGTTGTCATTGCTGTTGTTGTTGTCATTGCTGTTGTCATTGCTGTTGTTGTTGTTGTCATTGCTGTTGTCATTGCTATTGTTCTTGTCATTGCTGTTGTCATTGCTGTTGTTGTTGTTGTCATTGCTGTTGTCATTGCTATTGTTCTTGTCATTGCTGTTGTCATTGCTGTTGTTGTTGTTGTCATTGCTGTCGTCATTGTCTTTGCTGTTGTCATTGCTGTTGTCATTGCTGTTGTTGTCATTGCTGTTGTCATTGCTGTTGTTGTTGTTGTCATTGCTGTTGTCATTGCTATTGTTCTTGTCATTGCTGTTGTCATTGCTGTTGTTGTTGTTGGCATTGCTGTCGTCATTGTCTTTGCTGTTGTCATTGCTGTTGTCATTGCTGTTGTTGTCATTGCTGTTGTCATTGCTGTTGTCATTGCTGTTGTCATTGCTGTTGTTGTTGTTGTCATTGCTGTCATCATTGTCTTTGCTGTTGTCATTGCTGTTGTCATTGCTGTTGTCATTGCTGTTGTTGTCATTGCTGTTGTCATTGCTGTTGTCATTGCTGTTGTTGTTGTTGTCTTTGCTGTTGTCATTGCTGTTGTCATTGCTGTTGTTGTCATTGCTGTTGTCATTGCTGTTGTCATTGCTGTTGTTGTCATTGCTGTTGTCATTGCTGTTGTTGTCATTGCTGTTGTCATTGCTGTTGTCATTGCTGTTGTTGTCATTGCTGTTGTCATTGCTGTTGTCATTGCTGTTGTTGTCATTGCTGTTGTCATTGCTGTTGTCATTGCTGTTGTTGTCATTGCTGTTGTTGTTTTTGCCATTGCTGTTGTCATTGTCTTTGCTGTTGTCATTGCTGTTGTGGTTGTTGTTGTCATTGTTGTTGTCATTGCTGTTGTCATTGCTGTTGTTATTGTTTTTGCCATTGCTGTTGTGGTTGTTTTTGTCATTGCTGTTGTGGTTGTTTTTGTCATTGCTGTTGTGCTTGTTTTTGTCATTGCTGTTGTGGTTGTTGTTGTCATTGCTGTTGTCATTGTTGTTGTCATTGCTATTGTCGTCAATGTCATTGCTGTTGTGGTTGTTGTTGTCATTGCTATTGTTGTCGTTGTCATTGCTGTTGTCGTTGTTTTTGTCATTGCTGTTGTCATTGTTATCGTTCTTGTCATTGCTGCTGCTGCTGTTGTTGTTACTGCTGTTATCGTTGTTGTGGATGTTGTCATTATTGTTATTGTCATTGTTGTTGCTGTTCCCAATGCTGTTGCTGTTAACATATTTGTTGTTGTTGTCGTTGTTGTGTGCCACGGCCTCACTCATAATCTTAGTTTTTGCCTTGTTTTGTGATTCTTGTTTTTTTTCACAGTTTTGGTTCTTTGTTTACACAATAAATGATCTGCACTCGTTTCCACCGTCACTTCGCAATGGTGGCACCGTCAGCCTTGAACTTCACTATTTGTGATTCAGCCACAGAAAAAAATTGAATGTTACATGAGAACATTGTGTCTCTGTCTTTTTTTATTTGAACCAAATACATTTTAGCGACATTTTACCAAATACATTAATGCTAACACACTATCAAATTAACTAATGTCACAGGTTCCAGTATCAATCTGCTCATAATATTCTGCTTCTTAATTGATACACTGATGATGACAATCTTACGGGTGCTGAGAATCATGTTCTTATTTCTTTCCCCAAAACAAAAAACACTGCTATTTTTTCGACCGTGTCGTAACGAATGTGACAGATCAGCTGTGACGAGAGCGGCAGAGTAAATAAATAAATAAATAAATAAATTCAGGAAGGGCAGAATGCAAAAAATCAAAGCCGACAAGGCACGACGAGCGAAACACCGCAATATGCTAAATATCGTCTGAGTCGCGCAGAAGGAAACGGTGCGAGTTTGGAAAGCCGAAAGTGAGAGGATAAATACAAACTCTAATTACAGCTTGATTTGAAAAAGAGCCAGAGATAATTGCTTGTTACATATGATAATTAAACCGCGATCGTTTGCACAGGGCAGGTTGGAGCGGAGGCGGCGGTGTTAAGGGGCGACACCTGATCGAAATTAACCTGTTTTTACCGAGAATTCATTTGCAACCTGAACCTTAACCCAACCTGTTTATTCCTTTTCATACCAAATTGATCCTGACTGGCTGGATGACGTCCCTGTCGTATCGAGCACCTTCCTGCTTTTCAGGTTGTTGAAAGGGAGACGGAACGGAAGAGTGACGAAGCGGGTTGGATTTCCTTCTGGCCACGAGTCACGAGTGTTGTGTGCTGTTTATTTGTGTGCGTTCTCATATAGGGAAGTGAATACAACCTAGACGATAATAATAGTGGTGTTGTTCTTTTATCTGCTCCCTGTTCGGGGTCGCCACAGCAGATCATTCGGTCCACACGTTTCTATTTGGCACAGGTTTTTATACCGGATGCCCTTCCTGATGCAACCCTCCCATTTAATCCAGGCTTGGGACCGGCACTAAGAGTTAACCCTTCAGTGGCTGGGTTATCTCCCTGCCCACGAATCAAACCCAGGCCGCGGCAATGAGAGCACGGGATCCTGCCACTGGACCACCAGGAGGCCACTGAGATAATAATAATAGTAGCAGTAGCAATAGTAAATCATTTTATTTACAGGCACCTTTCTAATCGCCTTTCAAGGTCACCCTACAGATTTCAAACAAGTGATAAATAATAAAATAGCAGTAAACACCAACAAGAAGAAGCCTTTATTATTGTCACACATACAGTACAGCACAGTGGAATTTTTTTCTTCACATTTCCCAGCTGAGGAAGTTGGGGTCAGAGCGCAGGGGCAGTTATGATACAGTGCCCTTGGTGCAGAGAGGGATAAGGGCCTTGCTTATTTGCCCAACAGTGGCAGCTTGAACCTTCCTATCAACAACTCAGAGCCTTAACCACTTGAGCTTCCACTGCCCCTAAACAATAAAATAATAAAACAACAATACAGTTGTCTAGCACTTTGAATGCAGCCTAAGATCCTGCGATCAAAGACGGGTCAGAAAGTTTGTTTGTTTTTCAGCTATGTTTGTTAATTCAGCTATGTTCATTTTTATCTAATGTTCTGTTTGGATTATGAATCTGAACTCTACAGGTAGCTCAAGTGGTTAAAGCTCTGGGTTGTTTACTGTAAGATCGGGGTTCAAGCCCCGGCACTACAAGCTGCCATCATTGGGCCCTTAAGCAAGGCCCTCAACCGTCCCTGCTACAGGGACACTGCTCCCGTGCTCTGACCCCAACCCTTCAAGGATGGGATCGATTCTGGTACAAAGCATAAGGATGTCTTAGTTTGCCAGGTAACCTGTTCAACAAGGGCGGAGCTTACTTTGATCAGCTGATAGCAAGCTTGATTAAATGACATCACCACATAGCCTTTCGATGCATTGCTTAGCAATAAAATACTGACTGTTCAGCTTAGGATGGGATATATTTCACAGGACAGTAATGTATGTGTGACAAATAAAGGCTACTTAACTTGACATAGCATAGTGTATAATACAGCATTTGGGATGCAGCTATAATGTAAGCTGGTTTCTATCTTCAAAGTAAATGCCCCAAGTGTTTGTTCATAAACACCTAAAATGTGAAGGTGTTCGTCTTCAACCACTAAAATTCTGTGTAAGGTTGTCCAACATAGGGGAAAAACACACATCTTAAACACACTGAAAGCCAACAGAGTCCTGACTCATTTTACATCAGACTCACAGTGATAAAATCATTCATTTGTTAATATTTAATTATAAGTTAATAGTTTCTAAATATTATATTAAAAATGACCCATATGTCAATTTCTGAGCACCAGTGTACTGGTAAAAAACATAGTGATGTTACAGATTTTATTTTTCTTTTTGGTACTTTTCCAGAACTTTCCAGACCGTCTCTGTTGTATGCCTGGATGATAAAGGTGATGTAATTCACCACAGAGGGACTAATTTGGGACTTTCTACCACTAACCCTCACAGTTTAAAGCCCTAACGCTCAGGGAGCAGTGAGTGCTCAGATGAAGGCCTAATATTTCGTCACGGTCAATGTTCTTGTCAGGATATTGGGCGTTAACACTCACAGCTGTTCTATCTGGGCAGAATTTTCACTTTATTATACTTCGAAGTATAGATTTCTTTGCTTGAATTGTACGGTATAGCATTTTTATTGTAAGCAACACATCATCTGGGGTCACATGATTTGTCTTTGTGGTCCAGATTTTTTAATAATAGCTTTTGTTTTCATCTATTTTAAGGCGGCGTCAAGTTCCGGCCGAATCATGGGATTTCTGCAGTATATATTTACATGAAATCTAAAACTACAACATGACACAACATGAACGTTGTGTAGTGTCGTGAAACTTCTTAATATAACACAAAGCAGGTAGAATTTTTGTTCATTTTTTAGGAAAATGTTGGTTCATGTTTTATAGCAACAACTCTGAAAGTAGTTCCGGCAGTGAGGCAAATCACAGGTTTATATTAATGCTCTCGAAACTAATATGTTATCATTTATACAGTAACAGCTAACTTGTAGGAATAGTAATTAATCTTATTAACTTTTTTTATTAAGTCTTGTTAACTGAATTGTGATCTAATAAAAAAAGAGCACCATACAATGTTAACGTGTTTTTGTGAGCCGTTTATTCAACATTTAAGGTAGGAGTCTCCAGCGTCACCACTTTGTTACAGGAAGTTTTCCAGCATAGGAAAAAAAAAAAACAGAGCACACTTTGCTCTGTAATTTCATTACTTACTAGTTTTCGGTGTTCCACAACATTTAACATAACTATAATTAAATAGAAGTGACATTATTTCATTATTTTACCCAGAGACCAAACCTATTTAGTTGTGTTTATGTTCAGTATTGAATGTCTTTGTTCCATTCCACAGTGGAGGTTAATATGAAGCTTATTTGAAAGTAGATACTGAGGACTTTGTAGAATTTGTAGTGTTTTCTAAGTATTTCTGTTTTTTCGTAGCTTTCTAGGGGTGTTGTATTCATGAAAAAGTTCCAAAAACACAAAAACGGTTCTATTTTTTCCACACAAATGTTTCTGTCTTCAATGTAAATGTTGACATCAAACCCATTTCCGCTCTCGGAGACGCCCCAAGTGCTTATTCATCGAAAAACAACCAGTAAAATTCTGTGTAAGTTTCTCCAACAGAGGGAAAAACACACGTCTAAAACACACCGAAAGCCAACACTCATTTTATATCAGACTCACAGCCAGAAAATGTGGTGTAAGAGAAATAAAACACTTCAGGATGTATTGTTATCGGATGCTAAGAGTAACTTCACTTCACATCGGGCCGCATCACAGCACCATGTTACTGATTAGTTTCCTTTAACTGCACATCCCCCATATCTAGCCAATGTTATGTGACAGATTTGTGGTAGACTCTTCTGGAAACGTGAAAAATGTGATTGTTTGTGTTTACAGGAGAAGAGCTTTACGAGACGTCCCCCTACGAGCCAATGCATTTCACTGATGAATTCCGACTCGCTTCTATTATTTCAGGTACGAGAGATTATTTTTAATTAAAAAAAAATGTGTTAATTCTGAATATTGTTATGGCATGTGTTTTGCTGTAAGGGTAGGGTCCTGGGGAGCAGCTTCTCAGTATCCCATTTATATTTATGTCACATATAGCCTTCAGCTCTGTGTGTGTGTGTGTGTGTGAATGATTGATTGAGCAAGCAACTTTATTTTTTTCATTAAGCAGAGACTTATTTGCACTTATTAAGACATGAATAAAGGCTTTAAGGTTTAGCAGCTTTATATTTGGTTGTGTAATAAAAACATCGGATTCGAATATTTTTAGCCCTTTGCTTCTTTGTAAACCTTGATGATTCATTAGCAGATCTAATCCCGAAAGCTTGAAGGGAAAAACGATCCACAAAAACAAACCAAATGCCGTGGTTATATAAATACTCATTATTTTCTTGGGTTAAGGCAGAAGTTTTCATTAAAGCTGCATTATATATCATTACTTTTTCTTAACACTGAGCTCATTGAGGTGTTATCTTTATTATCTGTTGGAAGTGGGAAGGATCAGTAATTCATCAAGTTTGAATAGGGTTCCATGAGACAATGAGTCTGAAAAGGAATAGAAAAGTAAATATATAAATATATAACACAGCGGAAACTCGGCATACGAGTTTAATTCCTTCTGGAGGCGAGTTCTTAAGGTGAAATGTGTATTGCAATATGAATTTTCCCATAAGAAATAATGTTAATGCAGATAATCCGTTCCAGCCACCCAAAAATATTACCAATATTAACCAGTTTCCAAGGGTCCTCACAGGAAGTCATGCCACCAAGCTGGGGCTAAAAATAGAACAGACCACCCATGTCACCAATCTGTCAACAAAAAACGCCCGAAAAATCACTTAGCTTCTGCTTTCCCTGAAGCAATTCGTAAAATTCATAAACTCTCTTCACTTGGCTTTCCACTGATAGAGGGAGCTTATTTTAGCTAGGTTTATGCCGAGTTCACACTGAACGATTTTCAGAGTGGTCGGATCACGGTTGTTTTCACGCTGCACGACTATCTAGGTAGAATAGTCGCTGGTCACTGCTGTGTGCACACTGCACAATGGATCGGTGACAGGAGGTTTCACACTGCATGACTTCACCATAGGAAGAATCGCCCACAACACTGTCTGGTCTGCAAACTGCGTTTCACAACCGAAAATACGTGAGAAATAATAAGGAAATAATGCAAGATCACACATGATGGAACCCCCGAGCCAAATGGTCAGTGTGGGGAACAAGGATTGTGTGTTCTGCCGAATTGACCAAATGAATAATTTTGCATTGTGCTGCTGTTGATGCGGCTGGTCAAGTAAATGTTTCTGCTTTATTTCTGTTTAATGCTATTGTAAAGCTTTATTCTGATATAACTATATTTAATACATTTTTTCTGATAAAAACCTATAAACTCTTAAACTATACTTAAACGTGCTTGCTGATATTGTGATCTATAACTCCTCCCAGAACTGCCCGCTGCCCTGTATCTTGCTCTTTCAATGGCTGTAGGTCATCGCCGAGGTATTTTTCAGTCAGAACTCCTTTCACACTGCACAATTTTGAGTCGCCTACAGGTCCAGATATTTAGCATGCCAAATATTTCCCGGGCATCGGCGACTCATCGGCGATTCTCTCAGATCGCGTCTTTGGTAATTTACACTGTGCAACTCGGATTTGCCTCAGATTTCGGGAATTTGTCGGAGGTTTTGCAAAACCAGTCGGCGAAAATCAGGGCTAAAATCGTGCAGTGTGAACTCGGCATTACTGATGTATGGAAAAACCCACGGCTGCGTCAAATGCAGGAGTGAGGAGCGGACAGAAGTGGCAATTTCTTTTAATAAAATACATATAATTTTCATTTATATAATTAAAATTATAAGTTTATTGGGGGTTTTTTTCGGTCTCGGTACCGGTCCACGGCCTGGTGGTTGGGGACCCCTGGTTTATATGACACATTGCCATGTGAAAGCTGTCATGTGGACCAGTGAGTCCTCCATTGCACCGATCCCAAGACTTCCTGTAGGACGTGGTGTGAGTTCGGGTTGCACTGAAACCGTGATGCAATTCCCGTGAATGTGAACACAACCCCTCCTCGTATCTGCGCTTGTTCAGGAAATAAAGAAACCTGCATGTGTGTTTTAGCCGATGACGACATCATTCTTTTCCGCAACAAACGTGTTTAGTGACAGGGGAATGATGTGGGACACTGAAGAGATGCCTTACTGCACATAACAGCACCGAAATAATAATAATAATAAAAAGCAACGACAAAGAATATAGTGAGTCGATATGGTTGTGTTGTGATGATGTAAGATGAATGCAAACACACCGGAGTTTAAGAGAATCAAGTGAGTCTGGGGGGCAAAGGGAACGAGAACACTCGGAATCAGACCTCCACAAACATGCCTAGTGAGAAACCACCTAGGAGCTGATGATATTATATACAAATATATATTTTGAGTCTACTGTCAATCATCTGATGCCACTGCAAATCCTGAGCTCATGAGAATTCAAAATTCGTAATTTCCAACAAATAGATTCATAAGAAACTGAATTAAAACTAAAAACAAACTCCGCTCTTGACTTTATGTCTCGCGTTCACGAATTGAACAGTAACAAATTCACCAGCGTGAGCCGATCTAGCTGGCCCTCGTCCGTTTCCGTCGTTGCCGGCTAAGCGTTTCGAGCTCTGATTGACTCTTCAGCCAGAAAAATTCAAATGAGACGTTCTCAGACAGAGCGCTGTAGTAAGCTGTTTGTGTTTACATTCTCTATTCTGCATCATAATCCGGTGTAAACTGGCGTATAAACGATTTAAGCACCCGAGCATAGTGAAAGTCGCAACACTCTCCCATTCTCCAGGTCATGAATATGTATTCGTGTGGGAAAACTGTGAGGGGGAAAAGGTGGAGAAATAGGCAGTGTATCAGATTACACCTGATTACATGTTTAATTCGATGTACTAAACTTACACAACTAGCGACAGACACACGTGTGTGTTATTGTTTGCTCACAGGTTTAAACACAAGCATGGAGCGACTTTTGAAACATTTTTATTCACTCTCAAACCTTTTTTCTTTTATTATTTATTTATGACAAAATTCAAGAAAACAATTCAAGAAAACTCTTTTAATGTTAAATGTTTATTGCACTGATTTTTTTTTTTCTTCAAAAATTTAAAAATGCAGATCTGGCAACCCTGAATTTACATCACACACATGTACATCGGTTTGCTCAATTATAATTCATAAATATGCCAATAGAGGCTCAGTCATTATAAAAAGCCGGCTTTTCTTTTGTTACTTTATGTTTCCTGGAATTTCCTGGAATTTCCTACTATCATTTAATCAAAAAAACTCCATTTCCCAGAAACGACAGACAAGCCTGCTGTATATGAGTTTCAATTTTTTATATTTTTGCACCCTTAAATTCGGGTATTTAGTATTTTTTGTTATATTCCTTCTTATTTTATGTAAATTTCCCTTTGGGATGAATAAAGTATCTATCTATCTATCTATCTATCTATCTATCTATCTATCTATCTATCTGTCCGTCTGTCTGTCTGTCTGTCTGTCTGTCTGTCTGTCCGCCCGCCTATCTATCTATCTATCTATCTATCTATCTATCTATCTATCTATCTATCTATCTATCTATCTATCTATCTGTCTGTCTGTCTGTCTATCTGTCCGTCCGCCTGCCTATCTATCTATCTATCTATCTATCTATCTATCTATCTATCTATCTATCTATCTATCTATCTATCTATCTGTCTGTCTGTCTGTCTGTCCGCCCGCCTATCTATCTATCTATCTATCTATCTATCTATCTATCTATCTATCTATCTGTCTGTCTGTCTGTCTGTCTGTCTGTCTGTCTGTCTGTCCGTCCGTCCGCCTATCTATCTATCTATCTATCTATCTATCTATCTATCTATCTATCTATCTATCTATCTATCTATCTATCTATCTATCTGTCTGTCTGTCTGCCTATCTATCTATCTATCTATCTATCTATCTATCTATCTGTCTGTCTGTCTGTCTGTCTGTCTATCTATCTATCTATCTATCTATCTATCTATCTATCTATCTGTCTGTCTGTCTGCCTATCTATCTATCTATCTATCTATCTATCTATCTATCTATCTATCTATCTGTCTGTCTGTCTGTCTGTCTGTCTGTCTGTCTGTCTATCTATCTATCTATCTATCTATCTATCTGTCTGTCTGTCTATCTGTCCGTCCGCCTATCTATCTATCTTTCTATCTATCTATCTATCTATCTATCTATCTATCTATCTATCTATCTATCTATCTATCTATCTATCTATCTATCTATCTATCTATCTATCTATCTATCTATCTGTCTGTCTGTCTGTCTGTCTATCTATCTATCTATCTATCTGTCTGTCTGTCTATCTGTCCGTCCGCCTATCTATCTATCTTTCTATCTATCTATCTTTCTATCTATCTATCTATCTATCTATCTATCTATCTATCTATCTATCTATCTATCTATCTATCTATCTATCTATCTATCTATCTATCTAAATTCATGTGCAGAATCAGTGAGCAGCATTGTTTACACACTTTATGTACATCTGGAAAACATTCCTGAGTCAAAACAGTGTAAACTATTTAATCATTTCAGTACAGCGATGCTAAAGTTTCTTTGTTCCCTCGTTATCTTGATTGTTGTCATGATCTATGTCTCTAATTAAACAAATTCTATTCATTAAATAATCTCACAACTCTAGAATACTGCGATGCAAACCTGACCACTTTCTCCATCTAAAGGCAACACGAGAGGTTTTTAAAATTCAGCACTCACTGTTTGTTCGATCGCTCCTTTCCTGATTGCCTCCTCGCTTGTCTCAGTTGCCGATCGCCTGACCTTTTTCCCTGCCGGACATCGATACTGGATGTGCCCTTTTTGGATTCATTTGCCTACAGATTTTAATAAAGCATCCATGCCTGTGCAAGAATCGTGACAGCTTTTTAGAAGTTGGTAAATGATTTCTGAAGACATCCTTTCAGAGCGTAGATTTCTGACATTACAGAAAGTCTTTCTCTATAACATTGTCGTAGCCAACCAGGCTATTACTTGATTTTCATAAATATTTGTAGTTGCAGAATGCAGACTTAAATAAGTCACATTACATAAGCCTCATTAACTAAGATGTGTCGCTGTACATCTTAGTGCTTCAGAAAGTGTGAAAAATCTGGACAATTAGATAAAATGTTCATGAGGTCAAGCTGAATTAACAGCATTAGAGTAGGAGTGAAATTCTGGCTTCTTGTTTATTCTGTAGTAAAGTTTATAGACTGCTCAAAGCATCTAGATTCTATATAAAAAATTAGATTATTTCTTTAAAGGAAAAAACATCAACAGAAATGCATGAAGTATCTTTTGTGTTAGCGTAAAGGGCTGAAGGAGACGTAACCACACAGCACATGAAGAGAACGCACTGGTGTTTAAAAGGTTATAGGAATTGCACTGACAGAAATTCTCGACAAAGATGATTACATTCAGGACCTGAAGTCCGAATCGATGCTCTAAATAAAGCAACCAGAGTGAAAGTATCCAGAGTTCAGTATCCACCAGAGATGTATCCTCTGCTCAACAAAGGAACGCGCAAAAATATTCAACCCGTTCAGCACAGAATTGATCAGCTTCGCCTGAATAACAGATGATATGTTCACATATTCTTTTTGTCTGTATTTTTATTGCAAACTTTCTCGATGTTTTCTCAGAGAGAATTTTCAAAGTGAATTATTGGTCAGCCAATATTTCAAAGAAAATCAAAACCTGGAATTCAACCCTCCCAGGATCTGGAAACTTCTGGTGAAAGATCTTAATAAGGACACATGTGACTTAATAATTGGCCTTCACCTGTGAAATATTTAAAGGTGATCAAAAAACACTATGGTGGTGCTGTCACTGAAGGATCATTCTGAAGAATAATGAAATTTCATAACTTAGGAATGATTTTGGACAGCCAAGTAAGCACTGTTGGATGAACAGGGAGGAAGTGTAATCTATCTCACACCACCCAACATTCCCCATCCCTTAAATTTAGCCAGAGACTGTTGAGAGAAGTCACTGTGAGGCAAACAGTCAACCTGAAGCTGTTAAGGTACACATGAGAATGATTTCAGTACCTGAGGACTGTCAAACGGTAGATTGAAAGAAACTGTTGCGAAAGTAGAGATATATGAAAGTGACCAAGTGAAGGTGGTGTTGTTTGGTGTAATCTCAATTGATCTCAATTTACACCGATCAGGCATAACATTATGAGCGCTGAGAGGTGGAGGGAATAAAACTGATGATCTCCTCATCATGGCACCTGTTAGTGGGTGGGATATATTAGGCAACAAGTGAACATTTTGTCCTCAAAGTTGATGTGTTAGAAGCAGGAAAAATGGACAAGCATAAAGATTTGAGCGAGTTTGATGAAGGGCCAATTTGTGATGGCTAGACCACTGGATTAGAGCATCTCCAAAACTGCAGCTCTTGTGGGGTGTTCCCGGTCTGCAGTGGTCAGTATCTAACAAAAGTATCCTGAAAGTTTCCTTTCCTGCGAGGCCCCACCTCACAGCTTACAGGACTTAATGGATCTGCTGCTAACATCTTGGTGCCAGATACCACAGCATCATGGATGAGGGCTGTTTTGGGAGCAAAAGGGGGAGCAACACAATATTAGGCATAATGTTATACCTGATCGGTGTACATCATTTCTGATCATTGCAGTGAAACACGGTGGTGCGTTTTATATTCAGAACCTAGACATTTTTGTCATCTTTGAAAGGAGAAAGGATGGAGTAAAATAAATACAGAAAGAAATTATTATAAGAGAGCCTGCTAAAGCAAACTAAACCACAAACTAAACCACTGGTGGTGGTGGTAGCTCAAGTGGTTAAGGCTCTGGGTTGTTGATCGGAAGATCGGGTTTCAAGCCCCATCACCGCCAAGTTGCCACCGTTGGGCTCTTGAGCAAGGCCCCCAACCCACCCTGTTCCAAGGGCGCTGCATTATGGCTGACCCTGTGCTCTGACCCGAACCCTCATGGGGTGGGATATGTGAAGAGAGAATTTCACTGTGCAGTAATGTATATGTGACAAATAAAGGATACTTAACGTAAAGCCTGATTGGTTATATAAAATAAAATAAAGGTTCTACAATGGCCACTGAAAATCTGTATGAAAATTGCAGCTGACAAACAACATCCAGACATCCTGAATAACCAGGAGCCAGGACAAATAAGTAAAAATTTCTCCCAAACAAAAGACTGAAGAAAAAAAAGGTGTTTCCACCAAGTACTAACCTGAAGGGGTTGAATGCCTGCTGTATGAAAGCAGCATTTTGTATTTGGCATCAGATAATGATGAAATGTAGGCTAAGATACTGTTACATATTCAGTTACATGATGATTTGTGATTAAAAAGAGATTTCTGGAACAGTGTGTGTTTGTAATCCAGATGAATGTGATTGCATTTAAGGGGGTGAATACATTTGTATGGATTGTGTATGTACAGACAGACAGACATTTCTACTGCAAGTCAGAGTGAAACGTTGCGTGAAACAGCAAACGGGAGCATGTTTTCATCTGGCTGAGAAAAAAGGATGACCTTTTCTCTTATCTGGTGGCAGAGAAGCAACACACACACACACACACCATGCACTGTTCACGTTCAGACACATGTAAAATGGTAAAGACAGACATGTCAAAATATTATTATTATTATTTTTAGGTCCGTAACCTGCTAGTCTCAACCCCAAAAAGACATCACAGTCTTGGACGCTTTTCTGGCCACAAGCTCCAGGATCTCGGTTGTGAGATCCTGATCCAGATCTGTGTTATCACCGTTCTCCTGTCCATCAGCTCCAGGAGTCAGCCTTCATCTCACAGATGAAGTTCTTCTTCTTGATGACTCAATCTTTTCTGACCTAAGTGCTGACTTCACTTTGTTTTAATTGGTCAACATTAGTCACTATTACAACCTCGATTCAATCAGACCACCAGAGGAGAACCAAATGAGTGCATATGAATCATAACGGCAGCACTGCAGAAAGGCTGCTGTGATTCAGAGCCCCAGTTGGGGCTTTCTTTTTTTTTTCTATCCCTTGTGCTGTAACCTCTGAAAGCTGATTGCACAGTGGCAAAGCAGAGAGCATCAAGTGACGAGACTTCACCTGGGATTTTCTTTGAGAAATACAGAGAGAGAGAGAGAGAGAGAGAGAGACAGAGAAAAGGAATACCAATCTAGAAAATAACATGTGCTGATGGAATGGAACAAAACCCATCCTCAATCCCGCTGTCATGAAAAGCCATTTATTTCCCCCCCCATTCCTTATGCACCACGTCACATTTCTCATTATTTACACTACACAAAAGGTAATCTGGATCGTGATATGAGAGCGACAGCACTGCCTTCAGAGAATAACACACCGCAGCGAAATACGTGGAGAACAGAAACATTTTTTTTTATGAGTAAACAAAAAAGCACTTGGCCGTGAAGCCCTTATTTTATAGGTCATATGTGTTTGAAAACATGTTTTGGGTGATGCATAGGCTTAAAGAAGTCAGCGTTAATCTCTGCTCATATCATGGAGGGGATTCATTTTAATATTGTTTAGTTTATTTATGCATGTGCAAATGTCATCTGTCCAGTATTTACTAATTTTATTTTATAATTCACAGAACTCTATTTAAAATGTAGACTAAATTAAATTTAAGCTGTTTAGAATCTATATGGCACAAGTATGTGGACACCTGATCATCACATCCATATATGGTTCTTCCCCAACTCTTTCCACAAAACTTTCCTTTCCCTTCACTGAAACTAAGGGAAACAATGTGGGGACTGGAGAAAGGAGACAGAAGTGTAGAGATTGAAGAAAGGAGACAGAAGGTGGGGACTAGAGAAAGGAGACAGAAGTGTGAAGACTGGAGAAAGGAGACAGAAGTGTTGGAGACTGGAGAAAGGAGACAGAAGTGTTGGAGACTGGATAAAGGAGACAGAAGTGTTGGAGACTGGAGAAAGGAGACAGAAGTGTTGGAGACTGGAGAAAGGAGACAGAAGTGTGGAGACTGGATAAAGGAGACAGAAGTGTTGGAGACTGGAGAAAGGAGACAGAAGTGTTGGAGACTGGAGAAAGGAGACAGAAGTGTGGGGACTGGAGAAAGGAGACAGAAGTGTGGGGACTGGAGAAAGGAGACAGAAGTGTGGGGACTGGATAAAGGAGACAGAAGTGTGGGGACTGGAGAAAGGAGACAGAAGTGTGGGGACTGGAGAAAGGAGACAGAAGTGTGGGGACTGGATAAAGGAGACAGAAGTGTGGGGACTGGAGAAAGGAGACAGAAGTGTGGAGACTGGAGAAAGGAGACAGAAGTGTGGAGACTGGAGAAAGGAGACAGAAGTGTGGAGACTGGAGAAAGGAGACAGAAGTGTGGAGACTGGAGAAAGGAGACAGAAGTGTGGAGACTGGAGAAAGGAGACAGAAGTGTGGAGACTGGAGAAAGGAGACAGAAGTGTGGGGACTGGAGAAAGGAGACAGAAGTGTGGGGACTGGATAAAGGAGACAGAAGTGTGGAGACTGGAGAAAGGGGACAGAAGTGTGGAGACTGGAGAAAGGGGACAGAAGTGTGGAGACTGGAGAAAGGGGACAGAAGTGTGGAGACTGGAGAAAGGAGACAGAAGTGTGGGGAACAATAGAAGTATGGGGACTGGAGAAAGGAGACAGAAGTGTGGGGACTGGAGAAAGGAGACAGAAGTGTGGGGACTGGATAAAGGAGACAGAAGTGTGGGGACTGGAGAAAGGAGACAGAAGTGTGGGGACTGGAGAAAGGAGACAGAAGTGTGGGGACTGGATAAAGGAGACAGAAGTGTGGGGACTGGATAAAGGAGACAGAACTGTGGAGACTGGAGAAAGGAGACAGAAGTGTGGGGACTGGAGAAAGGAGACAGAAGTGTGGAGACTGGAGAAAGGGGACAGAAGTGTGGAGACTGGAGAAAGGAGACAGAAGTGTGGAGACTGGAGAAAGGGGACAGAAGTGTGGAGACTGGAGAAAGGAGACAGAAGTGTGGGGACTGGAGAAAGGAGACAGAAGTGTGGGGACTGGATAAAGGAGACAGAAGTGTGGAGACTGGAGAAAGGGGACAGAAGTGTGGAGACTGGAGAAAGGAGACAGAAGTGTGGAGACTGGAGAAAGGGGACAGAAGTGTGGAGACTGGAGAAAGGGGACAGAAGTGTGGAGACTGGAGAAAGGGGACAGAAGTGTGGAGACTGGAGAAAGGAGACAGAAGTGTGGGGACTGGAGAAAGGAGACAGAAGTGTGGGGACTGGAGAAAGGAGACAGAAGTGTGGGGACTGGAGAAAGGAGACAGAAGTGTGGGGACTGGAGAAAGGAGACAGAAGTGTGGGGACTGGAGAAAGGAGACAGAAGTGTGGAGACTGGAGAAAGGAGACAGAAGTGTGGGGACTGGAGAAAGGAGACAGAAGTGTGGGGACTGGAGAAAGGAGACAGAAGTGTGGGGACTGGAGAAAGGAGACAGAAGTGTGGGGACTGGAGAAAGGAGACAGAAGTGTGGGGACTGGAGAAAGGAGACAGTCCTCCTCATTATCATCAACATCAGTGTCTGATCTCACTAATGCTCTTGTAGCTGAATGATCACAAACCCCGGCATTCCACAATCCAACCTTCTATCAGATTAGGGAGGAAATGGGACCAAATCTGGATGTTCAACATAATTGCACATATGGGTCAGGTGCCAACAAACTTTTGGTAATGTAATATGTAATTTATGCAGCTTGCTGGCAGCGGCTATTGCAAAGAAAGATAAAAAAAATGTTAAAAAACTCTATGGATGCTCTGTTGTCTAGAGAGTCTCTTTTTCTGAAAAGATTCTCCTGGGAACAATCCAAAGAACCCTTAAGGAACCCTGACCTTATGTTCACATTAGCAGACAACAAAGCAAGCGGCTGCTGGTTATTTCCCCTGCAAGTGCATGACACAAAGCCAGGATTTTACCAACAATCAGAAGCAGTGTTTAAACTGATAGCCTTGCACTTCAATATAAATTTAATATGATGCATTAAATCCAACAACAAATCCAAATGCTTGAATGATTCTTTGGGCCAATCCTATAGCATATGTGGTCCAAATACTTTTTCAGTTTCACCCTCAGAGCTTTAGTTCTATTTTTGTCTGACTTGCAAAAGTA
Source organism: Hemibagrus wyckioides (assembly GCF_019097595.1). Lineage (NCBI taxonomy): Eukaryota > Metazoa > Chordata > Actinopteri > Siluriformes > Bagridae > Hemibagrus > Hemibagrus wyckioides. Next base: position 19,231,653 of record NC_080725.1, read on the forward strand.
TTAAAAACCTAAAATTTAAATTATATGCTTTCAGACAGAGGGACAGTTAGGGGAAAAAAGGATAAAAGAGAAGAGGGGAGTGATGGGGGGCAGAGCGAGATAGACAAAGAGAGATAGATAATGGGATAGACAGAAAGATATAGGAAAAAGTAGAGATTTTTGTTGCCTCAGTATACACTGATCAGGCATAACATTATGACCACTAAGGTGAAGTGAATATGACCGATGATCTGCTCATCATGGCATCTGTTAGTGGGTGGGATATATTAGGCAGCAAGTGAACATTTTGTCCTCAACGTTGATGTGTTAGAAGCAGGAAAAATGGACAAGCATAAGGATTTGAGTGAGTTTGATGAAGGGCCAAATTGTGATGGCTAGACCACTGGATCAGAACATCTCCAAAACTGCAGCTCTTGTGGGGTGTTCCCGGTCTGCAGTGGTCAGTATCTGATCCGATCCATCCGATCCAGTGTGGTCCGATCCAACAGACGAACTACTGATGCTCAAATTGCTGAAGACATTAATGCTGGTTCTGATAGAAAGGTGTCAGAATACACAGTGTATGACAGTTTGTTGCGTATTGGGCTAATAATGTTATGCCTGGTCGGTGTATGTAGCTAATACAGTTAGATTTCTTTGCTTTTATCCACAAGTGAAGTCTAGCATGTAACATGTAAACAAAGTCAATTGTATAAATATATTCTTAAACAAAAGTGCTTCGTATAAATCGTGTAGTGGCCTGTAGGCTATACATGTTGACGTTATTCCTCATGTTAACTAAAAAAGTAATGGTGACAACAGCAGCAGTCGCTAGAGGCACAAATTACAAGCGACAAGAGCGACTTGTCACTCGGTAGTTTGAACACAGGCTTATTTGTAACAGTGTAGAAACGATGGAGTTGTTTATTCTGGAAGCTGACAAAATACTCTTGTGCCCCACAACTTCACCCACAGCAAATCTGCTCTCCTCTGCTGAAACATTGACACCTGCGGCAACTTTGATTGCATGCTGCCGGCTTAATTGTTCAAACGGCATTTTCTCCCGGGCCGTGATAAAACCCAAGGAGTAAAACACCGCCATCTCCATGCAAATCACACTAATAAACCAAAACATGCTCCATATAATGGAACTAACAGAAGCAATGGGAATCAAAATGATAAATTATAAACAAGAAGAGAATAAACATGGAAAAGCACAGTGATGTGGCACTCAAACACTCGAAAACGCTGTGTAGTATGCTGAGAGACCATGCTTTCTGAAAGAGAGAGAGAGAGAGAGAGAGAGAGAGAGTGGAGAAAGGAGACAGAAGTATGGGGACTGGAGAAAGGAGACAGAAGTTTGGAGACTGGAGAAAGGAGACAGAAGTATGGGGACTGGAGAAAGGAGACCGAAGTATGGGGACTAGAGAAAGGAGACAGAAGTATGGGGACTGGAGAAAGGAGACAGAAGTATGGGGACTAGAGAAAGGAGACAGAAGTGTGGGGACTAGAGAAAGGAGACAGAAGTTTGGAGACTGGAGAAAGGAGACAGAAGTTTGGAGACTGGAGAAAGGAGACAGAAGTGTGGGGACTGGAGAAAGGAGACAGAAGTGTGGAGACTGGAGAAAGGAGACAGAAGTTTGGAGACTGGAGAAAGGAGACAGAAGTGTGGGGACTAGAGAAAGGAGACAGAAGTTTGGAGACTGGAGAAAGGAGACAGAAGTGTGGGGACTGGAGAAAGGAGACAGAAGTTTGGAGACTGGAGAAAGGAGACAGAAGTTTGGAGACTGGAGAAAGGAGACAGAAGTGTGGGGACTGGAGAAAGGAGACAGAAGTTTGGAGACTGGAGAAAGGAGACAGAAGTTTGGAGACTGGAGAAAGGAGACAGAAGTATGGGGACTGGAGAAAGGAGACAGAAGTGTGGGGACTGGAGAAAGGAGACAGAAGTGTGGAGACTAGAGAAAGGAGACAGAAGTGTGGAGACTAGAGAAAGGAGACAGAAGTGTGGGGACTGGAGAAAGGAGACAGAAGTGTGGAGACTAGAGAAAGGAGACAGAAGTGTGGGGAACAATAGAAGTATGGGGACTGGAGAAAGGAGACAGAAGTGTGGGGACTAGAGAAAGGAGACAGAAGTGTGGGGAACAATAGAAGTATGGGGACTGGAGAAAGGAGACAGAAGTGTGGGGACTAGAGAAAGGAGACAGAAGTGTGGGGACTGGAGAAAGGAGACAGAAGTGTGGGGACTAGAGAAAGGAGACAGAAGTGTGGAGACTAGAGAAAGGAGACAGAAGTGTGGGGAACAATAGAAGTATGGGGACTGGAGAAAGGAGACAGAAGTGTGGGGACTAGAGAAAGGAGACAGAAGTGTGGGGACTGGAGAAAGGAGACAGAAGTGTGGGGACTAGAGAAAGGAGACAGAAGTGTGGAGACTGGAGAAAGGAGACAGAAGTGTGGGGACTGGAGAAAGGAGACAGAAGTGTGGGGACTAGAGAAAGGAGACAGAAGTGTGGAGACTAGAGAAAGGAGACAGAAGTGTGGGGAACAATAGAAGTATGGGGACTGGAGAAAGGAGACAGAAGTGTGGGGACTAGAGAAAGGAGACAGAAGTGTGGGGACTGGAGAAAGGAGACAGAAGTGTGGGGACTAGAGAAAGGAGACAGAAGTGTGGAGACTGGAGAAAGGAGACAGAAGTGTGGAGACTAGAGAAAGGAGACAGAAGTGTGGGGACTAGAGAAAGGAGACAGAAGTGTGGGGACTGGAGAAAGGAGACAGAAGTGTGGGGACTAGAGAAAGGAGACAGAAGTGTGGAGACTAGAGAAAGGAGACAGAAGTGTGGGGAACAATAGAAGTATGGGGACTGGAGAAAGGAGACAGAAGTGTGGGGACTAGAGAAAGGAGACAGAAGTGTGGGGACTGGAGAAAGGAGACAGAAGTGTGGGGACTAGAGAAAGGAGACAGAAGTGTGGAGACTGGAGAAAGGAGACAGAAGTGTGGGGACTGGAGAAAGGAGACAGAAGTGTGGGGACTGGAGAAAGGAGACAGAAGTGTGGGGACTAGAGAAAGGAGACAGAAGTGTGGAGACTAGAGAAAGGAGACAGAAGTGTGGGGAACAATAGAAGTATGGGGACTGGAGAAAGGAGACAGAAGTGTGGGGACTAGAGAAAGGAGACAGAAGTGTGGGGACTGGAGAAAGGAGACAGAAGTGTGGGGACTGGAGAAAGGAGACCGAAGTGTGGAGACTGGAGAAAGGAGACAGAAGTGTGGGGACTGGAGAAAGGAGACAGAAGTATGGGGACAGAAGTGAAGAGACGTGACGGAATGTGTGCAGCACAGTTCTACCCAATAAGAGCCGGTGACATTTAAAGGACATTTAACTGAGCACCACACATGGAGCAGTGGAATATTACAGTGTTTGAAAGGAGCAGCATGTTTCTAATCGATTAGTGCAGGAAGACCTCGCTGTGACTGCGACAGACTTCAAAACAGCTTTCTGTCCCTTCAAGTGCAAAACCAACAGCAAGCAAATCACATCAGATTATCTGAATTCATCACATCAAGTCTGCGGAGCTTTATTATGGCGCTTCGTGGCTGAGGACAGAGAGTTTCAGGAAGAAGCATGAAAAGAAGTTGCCCACAAAGAAGGAAGGAAGAAAGAAACAAATGAAGAGAGGAACATAGGATAGTGAGAGTTTTTTTTTTAATTCTGTTTCTTCTTCTTCTGGCAAGAAAAGCTCATGGATCACGTTAATCTTATCACACTCACTCAACATAATTCAGAGTCATTGGAAATTTGTTAAAATTCAATTTAATATTAACAAAGGAATCACTTTTGGTGAGAAACATAATATAGATATGTAAACTAGACATAACATGTTCTCTTAAAGCCGACTGACCAGATATTCATTTTGTTCAGTGTTGCTAGACTCCTCCTGTTTGTTTCAACAATAGGACTCTGACAGTCAGTCATTCTGTCATTCAGTCAGTCATTCTGTCAGTCAGTCAGTCATTCTGTCAGTCAGTCACTTATTCTGTCAGGCAGATGTTTTTTCAGTCATTCTGTCATTTATTCTGTCAGTTATTGTCACTTAGTCATTTATTCAGTCAGTCAGTCATTCTGTGAGTCAGTCAGTCATTTATTTAATCAGTCAGTCTATCAGTCAGTCATTTAGTCAATCATTCTGTGTCAGTCAGTCAATCAGTCAGTTATTCTAACATTCATGCATTCATTCTCTCTGTCATTCAGTCATTTATTCAGTCAGTCAATTAATGTCAGCCATTTATTCAGTCAGTCGTTCTGTCTGTCAGTCAGTTATTCTGTCAGTCAGTCATTCTGTGTCAGTCGTTTTTTCTGTCAGTCAGTCATTTAGTCAATTATTCTGTCAGTCAGTCATTCTGTGAGTCAGTCAGTCATTTATTCAGTCAGTCTATCAGTCATTCAGTCAGTCATTCTGTGAGTCAGTCAGTCATTTATTCAGTCAGTCTATCAGTCATTCAGTCAGTCATTCTGTGAGTCAGTCAGTCATTCAGTCAGTCATTTAGCCAATCATTCTGTGAGTCAGTCAATCGTTCAGTCAGTCAGTCATTCTGTCAGTCAGTCAATCAGTCAGTTATTCTAACACACAGACATTCATTCTGTCAGTCAGTCAGTCAGTCAGTCAGTCATTAATTCATTCATTCATTCAGTCAGTCAGTTATTCTGTCAGTCAGTCAATCATACAGTCAGTAATTTTGTGAGTCAGTCTTTCTATTAGTCAGTCAGTCAATCATTCGGTCAATCCTTCCATCAATCATTCAATTAGTCAGACATTCAATCATTTAGTCAGTCGTTCTATCAGTCCTTCCATCGATCATTCATTATGTCAGTCAGCTGGTCAATCAGTCGCTCTGTCATGTAATCACTCTTTTAGTCAGTCATACATTCAGTCCATCAATCACTCAGTCAGTAAAAATGCCTCTTCCAGGAGCTCTTCAAGAAGATGCTTTTTATAAAGTATTAGTTATGGAGTGTGCATATGTATGCAACAGGTTACTGTGGTTTGTTTTTGTTTGTTTTTTTCTAAAAACCTTTCGATTTGTTTTTTACTTGAATATTGTTGGTGGCTACATCACAGTAAAAGTAAACCAAGGACAATGTCACCCACTCCACTACCATGCCACCTATTTTTTGGGCAACTGTAGATGAGTAAGATGATCGCTGATGAACATGAAAATGTCCAACTTTCGGACCCAGTTGTATGACAGATTCATCATAGCATCCCGCTTTCAAGGAACCAAACCCAGATATGTTCATTCCTCCACTACAGATTCCTGGACTTTGATGTGAACGGGCCCTGCAGTCATTCCTTCCCTGATTCTCTGCTCTCAGAGATGAAACGAGGCAGTGTTTGTGTCTCTCACCACTCTGAGTGTGTCGGGATTTCGAGGGACTTGGCGCTGTGCTTCGCGCTGCTTGAAACAAGGCTCCACTTTCCACTAACGTGACCTTGCGAAAGCCTCTGTCTCTGTGCGATTCAGTTTTGAAGCCTGCGTTTGATTCCCTGCGCTTAAATAAAACATGCGGTGAAGCGCTGGAGGGATGGAAGATACGGAGATACGGAGAGACCCCCTCCTGTCAGAGCCATAACAAGCTCACTCTGCTGCCGTGTTAATTGGCCATCGCACACGTATATGCACGGAATATTTATCAGTCCCGTAGAGTCCCACAGCATCGCAAACATGTTCCCCTCAGCTGTGTAGCTCTCTCTCTCTCTCTCTCTCTCTGTGTGTGTCTGTGTGTGTGTGTGTGTGTGTTTTGCACGCCAAGGTCGAGATAAAATAGGAATGAAAGGAAACAAAGAACAAATAGAGTTGTGTTGATGTGTAGAAGAAGTAAAATAAAAGTACAACAAAACCAAAGAAAAAAAAAACAACAGAAAGAATAATCAACAGAAACAATGAAGGAAAAGAAGAAATGAAGAAACCAACGAAAGAAAGAAAGAAAGAAAGAAAGAAAGAAAGAAAGAAAGAAAGAAAGAAAGAAAGAAAGAAAGAACAGATTAGACAAATCAAAACAAAAATCACAGGAAATAATAAAAATGAGTGTGTGTGTGAGAGAGAGAGAGAGAGAGAGAGAGAGAATAGAATAGAATGGTGAATAAAAGAAAAGAAGAAAGAAAAGAAAGAAGGGCAGATAAGACAGAGGATAAGATAAAGGAAGGGAAACAGTGACAGTAGTTTAAGGCCTTGTATAACAAGCCTATGAGGTTTAGATTACATCAGAGCCTCAGACAAGCATCAGAAAACGCGGCCTCGTCCTGATTCAGCGTGAAGGCTCTCTCAGTGTGTAGCGAAGGAGGAAGAGACAGAAAGCGGGATGGGGCCGCTCCGATCAGATCCGATTAGATTTTATGGGTCTGAACCCGAGGCGATGCGCTCGAATAAAACAAAACAAAAACAACTTCGGTGAAAATACAATACAGGTGATTTAGTCCACAAATCACAGAGGAGAAACACAATAAGCAGAAGTGGATTTATGGCATTAATATGAAAAAGGTGCACTTTACTTGCAGCCTGCTGTATTTTAGATTCAAAGCACAGCCTGAATAAACATGATGTTCTGCGGCAGAATTCGGTGCAGAAGCACACCTTTTCGTCTAAATGAATTACATCAGCAGTTTCCCGGGACAAAGAAAGTCGCTTATCCAACAGTTCACACTGAGAAAAAAAAACTAATTAAAGCTGCTTCAGAGAACAAAGGCACGGCTTTTAGGAAAAATGCAATTAGAGTGCGGGCGAATTGTTATCTGAGCAACTGAAAAGGTCAGAACATGTGACGGGTTTAACTCTGAGGCGACGTACACAGAAGATTCACTGCAAGGCTTTAGGCATATTCTTCCCACACACCGTATAATTAAGCACTAATAACTCATTTCTCAGAACTAACTTGTGAAGTAGACATGCTAGAAATCTGTCGGTTCTGTTGCACTCTGTCCTTAGCCTCGGTCTTCAAAGGTAGTTGCCTCACTGGGTAGCAATTAGCAAAAAAAAAAAAAAAAAAAAGGAAAGATTATTGTCATAACTTTTAAGACACTGCGTACCTGACATTTGGTGAAATACAGTCAGCAGTTGGTTTATGAGAATGTTTGGAAAATGGTAACAGGACAAGCGGAGTTCATGTCTGGACTTTCATTTTCCCAGGCAAACAAATTTTCTAAACAAATCAAAGAAAAAATGTGTTGACATTTGCTATCTAAATTTGCACTCCTGCATGGTGCCATGGAAAAGCATTGATCGGAGATCTGAGGTTTAAATCCTGATGATGCTACAGCCATCTACAGCCAGGAGTCCAAGACAAACTTGCTCTTTGGGTGGGAGGGATGGGGATGGTATCGTCTCTTTCCGTGTCAGTCACAGCAACTGTAGACAAGCATAAGAATCTGTGAGGGTAGGCACTTTCCCTGGAGTGTGATCCACCTGGCTGCTGAGTGGGAACTGGCCAAAACCAATTTTACAGTACTGGTACAATACAGTACTGGTTTGTTACCCTTAGTTTGTATTAATGCTTTAAACTTGCTCACTAATCGTTACTACATCATCACTTTACAGGCTCAAGTTAGTTTCCCAGACTTCTACTTGCTGGACAGGATTTCTAATGTGAATTAGGATTTGTCCATCTCACTGTGTCTTGGGGGATTTCTCTGAGTACTCTGTTTTACTTTCCCAGTCCATAGACCAGGTTGTTGGCTGATTGGCATCTGTAGGTTGTGAGTGTGTCTGTGATTGTGCCCTGTGATAGACTGGCATCCAGTTTAAGGTACACACTCCCTTGTGCCCTGAGTCTACTTCAATAGGCACCAGGTTCCCTGCAACCCAGTAGGAGTGTAGAAAATGGAAGGCTGGGTGGATGAATGGATGGATGGATGGATGGAAGATTTGTCCATTTCTAGGAATGATCATACATCCTCTTTTTCCTGGACATGTCCTATCTTTAATGTACATAAATCTCCATGGATACCACCTATTTATGGTCTTGCCTTTTCATCAGTGAATTATAATTAGTAAGTGGTTTGTTACTGTCTTGTGATTTTATGGTTGGTACAATCACTATCTTTTTGCCTGCATACTCTTCCATTTTTGAATTTTTGAATTTTTTCATAAAGATCTCTGCATTACCCCGTTGTGCTGTTGTTCTCTTCTACCAAAATAAGTATTTTCCAGCATCTTCAATACAGCACTTGTCTAGATCTCAGACCTAAAATGCTTGGAATGTCTTAAGCCAGTGCAACAGTAACTCATTTATCCGTTTCATCCATGTTCAGTAATCTGTACGTTATCCTGGTCAGAGATGCAGTAGAACCAGAGACTATAAAAACAATAGGTGTGAGGCAGGA